>NW_006769335.1:858923-914169 GCF_000442215.2 Lipotes vexillifer
TCCAGCAGGAACTCTGCTCAGAAAACTCTGGGAGTACCCCACTCAAGGATGCCTCCACTAGGCCTATGGGCACCATGAAAATCTGAAGAGGTAAATCCACACCTCTCCCCACAGTGCAGGCCCTTATAATGCTCCTGAGTGCACTCATGAGTGTAAGCTCTGGTAGACACAGAAGAACTCAGGTAATAAGCAATATCCATGGGCTAGAGAGAAATCACAAACATGAGCTATAATGCCCCCTTCTGGAATACAAAAGAAAGATTCCGAATAGGCAGCCTGTTGAATTGTAAGAACAAGAGAAGGTATCAAAAATGTAATTAAGGAGTTATCTGTTATTTCAAATGCTAAATCCAAAGCACATACCCACAAACATTAAAAACATAAAGAAAATACGGTACCAAAGAAACAAAATGATAATTATCCAACAACTGAACTCAAAGGCACAGAGTATTGGATATAACATGATAAAGAATTCAAAATAGCTATTACAAAGAAATTCAGTGAAGTACAAGAAACCTCAGAAGACAATTCAATGAACTCAGGAATAAAATTGATGAAGAGAGGGAATTCCTTATGAAAAAGATTGAAATTATAAAAAAAAAACAAATTCTGGAACTGAAGGATTTGATGGTTGAGAAGAATCTAACAGAGCAATTCAGTAATAGGGGAAACCAGATGGAAGAAAGAATTAGTGACTTGGAGGATAGGAATATAGAAATAATTCAGTGAGAAGAGGAGAAAGAAGTAGGATCTTTTAAAAGTGAAGAAACCCGAGAGACCTTCAAGATGACAGAGGAGTAAGATGTGGAGATAACCTTCCTCCCCACAAATACATCAGAAATACATCTACATGTAGAACAATTGCTACAGAACACCTACTGAATGCTGGCAGAAGACCTCAAACTTCCCAAAAGGCAAGAAACATCCCACGTACCTGGGTAGGGCAAAAAAAAAAAAAAAAACAGAGACAAAAGAATAGGGATGGGACCTGAACCTCTGGGAGGGAGTTGTGAAGAAGAAAATGTTTCCACACACTAGGAAGCCCCTTCACTGGTGGAGTCAGGGGCTGGCATGGGGGGGTAAGCTTTGGAGCCACAGAGGAGAGCATAGAAACAGGGGTGCAGAGGGCAAAACAGAGAGATTCCCACACAGAGGATCAGTGCTGACCAGCACTCACCAGCCTGAGAGGCTTGTCTGCTCACACACTGGTGCAGGTGGGGGCTGAGAGCTGAGGGTCTGGCTTCAAAGGTCAGGTCCCAGGGAGAGGACTGGGATTGGCTGGGTGAAGACAGGCTGAAGGGGGCTAGTGCACCACAGCTAACCAGGAAGGAATCCGGGAGAAAACTCTGGACCTGGCTAAGAGACAAGAGACCATTGTTTTGGGGTGTGTGAGGAGATGGGATTCAGAACATTGCCTAAACGAGCTCCAAAGATGGGTGTGAGCCAAGGCTATCAGAATGGACATCAGAGATGGGCATGAAATGCTAAGGCTGCTGCTGCAGACACCAAGAAGCCTGTGAGAAAGCACAGGTCACTATCCACACATCCTCTCTGGGGTGCCTGTGCAGCCTGCCAATGGCAGGGTACAGTGATCCAGGGATAACTTCCCCAAGAGGATGCATGTTGTACCTCAGGCTGTTGCAACATCCTGCTGTCCTCTGCCATTGCAAGCTCACCCTGCTTTCCATACCCCTTCCTAACCCTGGCCTGGGTGAGCCAGAGCCCCCTAATCAGATACTACCTTAACTCCATCCTGTCTGAGCGAAGAACAGAAGCCCTCAGGCGACCTACATGCAGAGGCAGGACCAAATCCAAAGCTGACTCCAGGAGCTGTGCGAACAAAGAAGAGAAAGGGAAATCTCTCCTAGCAGCCTCAGAAGCAGCGGATAAAATCTACACAATCAACCTGATGTACCCTGCATCACTGGAATACCTGAATAGACAACAAATCATCCCAAAATTGAGGCAGTGGATTTTGGGATCAGCTGTAGACTTGGTGTTTGCTATTTGCATAAAATTTGTTTCTGGTTCTGTTTTTTTATTTATTATTATTCTTTTCATTTTTTTGCAGTATGCGGGCCTCTCAGTGTTGTGGCCTCTCCTGTTGCAGAGCACAGGCTCCGGACATGCAGACTCAGCAGCCTTGGCTCATGGGCCCAGCTGCTCTGTGGCATGTGGGATCTTCCCGGACCAGGGCACGAACCTGTGTCCCCTGCATCAGCCGGCGGACTCTCAACCACTGTGCCACCAGGGAAGCCCTCTGGTTTTATTTTTATCTTAGTTTAGTACTAAGAATTTAATACCATTGGTAGATTTGTTTATTGATTTGGTTACTCTCTTCTTTTTATATATTTTCTTTTTCATTTTGTGAGTGTGTATGTGTATGTTTCTTTGTCTTATATGATATGTGTAGCTTTGCTTTTACCATTTGTCCCAGGGTTCTGTCTGTCCTTTTTTTCCCCCTTCTTTTTACTTTTCTTTTATTTTTAATAATTTTTTATTTTAATAACTTTATTTTATTTTTCATTCTTTCTTTCTCACTTTACTTCTGAGCCATGTAGCTGACAGGGTCTTGGCACTAAAGCCAGTATCAGGCCTGTGCCTCTGAGGTGGGAGAGCCAAGTTCAGGACATTGGTCCACCAGGATAACAGCTGATCTTTCAGCAGAAACTCTGCAAGCCAGAAGGGAGTGGCAGAACGTATTTAAAGTGATGAAGGAGAAGAACCTACAACTAAGATTACTCTACCCAGCAAGGATTTCATTCAGATTTGACAGAGAAATTACATCCTATACAGACAAGTAAAAGCTAAGAGAATTCAGCACCACCAAACTAGCTTCACAACAAATGCTAAAGGAACTTCTCTAGGCAAGAAAAACTAGAGAAGGGAAAGACCTACAATAACAAACACAAAACAGTTAAGAAAATGTTAATAGGAACTTACATATCAATAACTACCTTAAACGTAAATGGTTTAAATGTTCCAACCAAAAGGCATAGACTAACTGAATGGATACAAAAACAAGAACCGTATATATGCTGTCTATAAGAGACCCACTTCAGACCTAGGCACACATAGAGACTGAAAGTGAGGAAATGAAAAAGATATTCCATGCAAAAGGAAATCAAAGAAAGCTGCAGTAGGAATTCTCATATCAGACAAAATAGATTTTAAAATAAAGACTATTACTATAGACAAAGAAGGACACTACATAATGATCAAGGGATTGATCCAAGAAGAAGATCTAACAATTGTAAATATTTATGTACCCACAATAGGAGCACCTCAATACATAAGGCAAATACTAACAGCCATAAAAGGGGAAATTGACAGTAGCACAATCATAGTAGGGGACTTTAACACCCCACTTTCACAAATGGACAGATCAATCAAAATGAAAATAAATAAGGAAACACAAACTTTAAAAGATACATTAAACATGATGGACTTAATTAATATTTAAAGGACATTCCAACCAAAAACAACAGAATACACTTTCTTATCAAGTGCTCATGGAACATTCTCCAGGATACATCACAAATCAAGCCTTGGGAAATATAAGAAAATTGAAATCATATCAAGTATCTTTTCTGACCACAAAGCTATGAGACTGCATATCAATTACAGGAAAAAATCTGTAAAAGTACAAATACATGGAGGTTAAACAATACACTACTTAATAACGAAGAGATCACTGAAGAAATCAAAGAGGAAATCAAAAAGTACCTAGAAACAAATGACAATGAAAACACAATGACAAAAACTGGTGGGATGTAGCCAAAGCACCTCAAAGAGGACAGTTTATAGCAATACAATCCTACCTCAGGAAACAAGAAACATCTCAAATAAACAACCTAACCTTACACCTAATGCAATTAGAGAAAGAAGAACAAAAAAAACCCAAATATTTTTAGGAAGGAAAGAAATCATAAAGATCGGATCAGAAATAAATGAAAAAGAAATGAAGGAAACAATAGCCAAGATCAATAAAACTAAAAGCTAGTACTTTGAGAAGATAAACAAAATTGATAAACCATTAGACTGCCTCATCAAGAAAAAAAGGGAGAAGACTCAGATGAACAGAATTAGAAATGAAAAAGGAGAAGTGGCAACTGATACTGCAGAAATACAATGGATCATGACTCATTACTACAAGCAACTATATGCCAATAAAATGGAAAACCTGGAAGATATGGACAAATTCTTAGAAAAGCACAACCTTCTGAGTCTGAACCAGGAAGAAATAGAAAATATAAACAGACGAATCACAAGCACTGAAATTGAAACTGTGATTAAAACTCTTCCAACAAACAAAAGCCCAGGACCAGATGGCTTCACAGGCTAATCCTATCAAACATTTAGAGAAAAGCTAACACCTATCCTCAAACTCGTCCAAAATATAGCAGATGGAAGAACACACCCAAACTCAATTCTATGAGGCCACCGTCACACTGACACCCAAAAGAGACAAAGATGTCACAAAGAAAGAAAACTACAGGCTAACATCACTGATGAACATAGATGCAAAAATCCTCAACAAAATACTAGCAAACAGAATCCAACAGCACATTAAAAGGATCATACAACATGGGGCTTCCCTGCTGGCACAGTCATTGAGAGTCCGCCTGCTGATGCAGGGGACACAGGTTCATGCCCCAGTCCGGGAAGACCCCACATGCTGCGGAGTGTCTAGGCCCATGAACCATGGCTGCTAAGCCTGCATGTCCAGAGCCTGTGCTCTGCAACAGGAGAGGCCACAACAGTGAGAGGTCTGTGTACCACAAAAAAAAAAAGGATCATACACCATGATCAATTGGGGTTTATCCCAGGAATGCAAGGATTCTTCAATATATGCAAATGAATCAATGTGATAAACCATACTCACAAACTGAAGGAAAAAATCCATATGATCATCTCAATAGATGCAGAAAAAACTTTCAACAAATTTCAACACCCATTTATGACAAAAAAAGTCCAGAAAGTAGGCATAGAGGGAACTTACTTCAACATAATAAAAGCCATATATGACAAACTCACAGACAACATTGTTCTGAATGGTGAGAAACAGAAACCATTTCCTCTAAGATCAAGAACAAGACACGGTTGCCCACTCTCACCACTATTATTCAACATAGTTTTGGAAGGCTTAGCCACAGCAATCAGAGAAGAAAAAGAAATAAAAGGAATCCAAATTGGAAAAGAGGAAAGAAAGCTGTCACTCTTTGCAGATGACATGATACTATACATAGAGAATCCTAAAGATGCTACAAGAAAACTACTAGAGCTAATCAATGAATTTGGTAAAGTAGCAGGATACAAAGTTAATGCACAGCAATCTCTTGCATTCCTATAGATTAATGATGAAAATTCTGAAAGAGAAATTAAGAAAACACTCCTATTTACCATTGCAAGAAAAAGAATAAAATACCTAGGAATAAACCCACCTAAGGAGACAAATGAGGTGTATGCAGAAAACTAAAAGACACTGATTAAAGAAATTAAAGATGATACAGACAGATGGAGAGATATACCATGTTCTTGGATTGGAAGAATCAACATTGTGAAAATGAATCTACTACCCAAAGCAATCTACAGATTCAATGCAATCCCTATCAAACTACCACTGGCATTTTTCACAGAACTAGAACAAAACATTTCACAATTTTATGGAAACACAAAAGACCCCAAATAGCAAAAGCCATCTTGAGAACGAAAAACATAACTGGAGGAATCATGGTCCCTGACTTCAGACTATTCTACAAAGCTACAGTAAACAGGACACTATGGTAGTGGCACAAAAACAGAAATATAGATCAATGGAACAAGATAGAAAGCCCAGAGATAAACCCACATACATGTGGTCTCCTTACCTTTGATAAAGGAGGCAAGAATATACAATGGCAAAAAGACAGCCTCTTCAATAAATGGTGCTGGGACAACTGGACAGTTACATGTAAAAGAATGAAATTAGAACACTCCCTAACACCATACACAAAAATAAACTCAAAATAGATTAAAAAACTAAATGTATGGCCAAACACTATAAAACTCTTAGAGGAAAACATAGACAGGACACTCTATGACATAAATAACAGCAAAATCCTTTTTTGACCCACCTCCCAGAGATATAGAAATAAAAACAAAAATAAACAAATCGAACCTAATGAAACTTAAAAAAAGAAAACTATAAACAAGACAAAAAGAGAACCATCAGAATGGGAAAATATTTGCAAATGAAACAACAGACAAAGGGATTAATGTCCAAAATATACAAAGAGCCTGAGTGAGAAGGTGTGCTCCAATCAGCTGCTGCTTTTGCTCCTTCTTTCTTGGGTGGGGAGCTGACACCTGATGGTGGCACACACTCAGAGGTGGGTCTAAAACCAAAGCTAAGCCCCAGGGGCAGTGCAACTAAGGAAAAGGAACAGAAATCTCTCCATGCATCTGCACAAACCGTGGATTAAATCCCCACCATCCACTTGATAAATCCTGCATCTGTGGAATATCTGAATACACAACAAATGTTCCCACAACTGAGACCAGTCTAGCTTTAGCATCAGAATACTTTACAGGCAAGTACATGTGGAAATTGGGCCAGGTAAGAGTCTGAGCTGCCCACAATGCCAAAAGCAAGTCCGCAGACCTACCTACAAGTACTTGAGGGACTTGTGGGGAGGTGGGGGTTGGCTGTGGCTCACTGTGGGAACAAGGACTCTGACAGCAGAGGCCTCAGGTAAATATTCTTATTACTATTATTCTCTATTAGTTTGTTACACTTTGTTCAGTTGTTACTGTTGTTTTATTTATTTATTTTTTTAATATTTCTTAATTTTTCTACTTTTACTTTACTTTTGTGTTGTTTTGTAATTTTTTCTTGTTTTTTCTTTGATCATCTTTGTGTGTATGTTTTATGATTTATTTGCTTTTTTAGATTGCTTTCTCTATTTTTTATCTAACTTTTTATTTATTTATTTTTCTTATAAATTTATTTAATTAATTTATTTTTTGCATGTTGGGCTTTCTTTGCTGCGCACGGGCTTTCTCTATTTGCAGCAAGTGGAGGTTACTCTTTGTTGTGGTGCACAGGCCTCTTATTGTGGTGGCTCCTCTTGTTCAGAGCATGGGCTCTAGGCATGTGGGCTTCAGTATTTGTGACACGTGGGCTCAGTTGTTGTGGCTCACAGGCTCTAGAGCATAGGTTCAATAGTTGTGATGTATGGGCTTTGTTGCTCCATGGCATGTGGGATCTTCCCAGACCATAGCTGAAAACCTTGTCCCCTGCATTATCAGGCAGATTCTTAACCACTGCACCACCAGGGAAGAACTTTCTGCTTATTTATTTGTTTATTTTAATTTAGTTTTTATAGATTGTTGTCATTTTTGAATTCTTTTGATTGATCATTTATTTTTTTAATTTTTTGTCTCTTTCTTTGTTTCTGTTTGTTTGGTTTTGTTTTTACCATTTGTCTTGGGTTTGATTTATCTGTTTTCTTTTTTTAATTTTTTAATGTGTTTGGTGTGCTTGTTCTTGCTGTTGTTTTGTTTTTGCTGTTAGTCTTGGGTTTTATTTGTTTTCTTTCTTCTATTTTTTATTTTTTCCTTTTTTTCCTTTTACTTCTTTTTTTTTCCTTTTTTCTTATCTTATTTTTCTCTGGCCATGCTGCACAGCTTGCAGGTTCTTGGTCCCCTGGCCAGGGGTTGGGCCTTTGCATCAAGGATGGGAGCACCAAGTCCAGAATGTTGGACCACCAGAGAATTCCTGGGCCCAGGGAATATTAATCAGCATTTGCTTTTGCAGAGGTATCCATCTTGACTCCCATACCCATCTCCACCCAACTGTCTGCAGATTCCAGTACTGGACACCTCACATCAAACAAACAGCAAGGCAGGAACACAGACCCACCCATCAGCAGAAAGGCTACCTAAATTCATACTAAGCTCTCAGACACCCCATAACACACCACTTGACATTGCTCTGCCTATCAGAGAAAAAAGACTCAGTTCCATCCACCAGAGCACAGGTACCAGTCACACCCTCCAGGAAGCCTACACAACCCCTGGACCAACCTCATCTACCAGGGGGAAGACATCAGAGTCAAGAGGAACTATGACCCTGCAGCCTGTAGAAATGAGACCATAAACACAGTAAGTTAGACAAAATGAGATGACAGAGAAATATGCTGGAGGTAAAGCAGCAAGGTAAAAACACACAAGACCAAATAAATGAAGAGGAAATAGGCAATCTACCTGAAAAAGAATGCAGAGTAATGAGAGTAATGATCCAACATCTCAGAAATAGAATGCAGGCATAGACAGAGAAGATACAAGAGAAGATACAAGAAATGCTTAACAAGGACCTAGAATAACTAAAGAACAAATAATCAGTGATGAACAAAATGACTCCAATGAAAAATACACTAGAAGTAATCAAGAGCAGAATAACTGAGGCAGAAGAACAGATAAGTAAGATTGAAAATAGAATGGTAGAAATAAATGCCATGGAGCAGAATAAAGAAAAACATTGAAAAGAAATAAGGAAAGTCTCAGAGACTTCTGGGACGACAGTAAACACACCAGATTTCGAATTATAGGGTCCCAGAAGAAGAAGAGAAAGGGAAAATGTATGAGAAAATACTTGAAGAGATTATAGTTGAAAACTTCCAAAACAAGAGAAAGGAAATAGCCACCCAATTCCAGGAAGCACAGAGAGTCTGTTACAGGATAAACCCAAGGAAAAACATACAGAGACACATATTAATCACACTAACAGAATTAAATGGAAAGAAAAAAATTAAAAGCAGCAAGGGAAAAGCAACAAATAGCATACAAGGGAATCCCATAATGTTATAAGGTGAATTTTCAGCAGAAATTCTGCAGGTCAGAAGGGAGTGGCAAAATATGTTTAAAATGATGGAAGGGAAAAACCTAAATAAAAGATTAGTCTATGCAGCAGGATCTCATTCAGATTTCATGGAGAAATCAAAAGCTTTACACACAAGCAAAAGCTAAGAGAATTAGGCACCACCAAACCAGCTCCACAACAAATGCTAAAAGCAGGAAACAATAGAGAAGAGGAAAAAAAGAGGAAGGGAATAAAAAGATCTACAATAACAAGCTGATCAACAAAAATAAACTCAAAATAGATTAAAGACCTAAATGTAAGGCCAGACACTATCAAACTCTTAGAGGAAAACATAGGCAGAACACTCTATGACATTAATCACAGCAATATTCTTTTGGACCCAACTTTTAGAGAAATGGAAATAAAAACAAAACTAAACAAATGGGACCTAATGAAACTTAAAAGCTTTTGCACAGCAAAGGAAACCATAAATGAGACCAATAGACAACCCTCAGAATGGGAGAAAGTATTTGCAAATGAATCAACTGACAAAGGATTAATATCCAAAATTTACAAACAGCTCATTCAGCTCAATATCAAAAAAACAAACAACACAATCCAAAAATGGGAGAAGACCTAAATAGACATTTATCCAAAGAAGACATACAGATGGCCAAGAAGCACATGAGAAGCTACTCAACATCACTAATTATTAGAGAAATGAAAATTAAAACTACAATGGGATATCATCTCACACTGGTCAGAATGGCCATCATCAAAAAATCTAGAAACAATAAATGCTGGAGAGGATGTGGAGAAAAGGGAACTCTCTTGCACTGTTGGTGGGAATGTAAATTGATACAGCCACTATGGAGAACAGTATGGAGGTTCCTTACAAAACTACAAATAGAACTACCATATGACCCAGCAATCCCACTACTGGGCATATACCCTGAGAAAACCATAATTCAAAAAGAGTCATGTACCAAAATGTTCATTGCAGCTCAATTTACCATAGCCAGATCATGGAAGCAACCTAAGTGTCCATCATTGGATGAATGGATAAAGAAGATGTGGCACATATATACAATGGAATATTACTCAGCCATAAAACGAAATGAAATTGAGATATTTGTAGTGAGGTGGATGGACCTAGAGTCTGTCATACAGAGTGAAGTAAGTCAGAAAGAGAAAAACAAATACCATATGCTAACACATATATATGGAATCTAAATTTTAAAAAGCTCATGAAGAACCTAGGAGTAAGACGGGAATAAAGACACACACCTACTAGAGCATGGAATGAGGATATGGGGAGGGGAAAGGGTAAGCTGTGACAAAGTGAGAGAGTGGCAGGGACATATATGCACTACCAAACGTAAAATAGATAGCTAGTGGGAAGCAGCCGCATAGCACAGGGAAATCAGCTCGGTGGTTTGTGACCACCTAGAGGGGTGGGATAGGAGGGTGGGAGGGAGGGAGATGCAAGAGGGAAGAGATATGGGAAGATATGTATATGTATAACTGATTCACTTTGTTATAAAGCAGAAACTAACACACCATTGTAAAGCAATTATACTCCAATAAAGATGTTAAAAAAAAAAAAAAAAATATGTATAACTGATTCACTTTGTTATAAAGCAGAAACTAACACACCATTGTAAAGCAATTATACTCCAATAAAGATGTTAAAAAATAAAAAAAAAATAAATCTTACATAGAGGGACCATATATTATCTTGTTAAGATAAATTTGTTTTTGTTTTGTTTTTTGCATCAGGTGTGAAAATTGCCAAGTACACTGCATTGTTCTCCCCAGGCATAATCCAGATGGTTCTCTAGTTTCACAGGTAAGGACCAAATGAACCTAGCAGACAAAAGGAGGGAGAGAAGGGAGTGTGCCTCACTGTGTACAGTAGTGATTTCCCCAAATAGCTTTAAGTAAATAAGAATTGATCAGATGATCTCATCTTAATCTTAGTTGTGCCTTCATTCGTTAAAGGAGTCCCATTGTAATGTAGATGGTGCTTGTAGCAATAATACCTATCCTCTAAAATAATTTTTAAAAACTCTTGGTACATCAAAGTTTTTTAAATGGAGACATGCACTTGGGACCCCTGAAAAGCAGATTGGCACTTACTTTTGGTATGAAGAGCTAGTTCCTCTGGAGCCAGATGGGCTGAATTGGAATCCTAGCTCCAATATCAGAATGATACTTACCTCTCTTGACCTCAGTTTCCTCTGTGGTAAATAGGATACTAGTGATTACTTCTTCATAAGGCTGTTGTCAGGATTAAGTGAATAGTACATTTAAAAGCTGAGATCACTGCTGGGACTGCATATGTAAGGTGCTTAATAAAGGTCTGCTTCCCTATTAAAAAAAACAGAAAAAAGCAAGCTGATCAGAATTAAGAAAATGGCAATAGGAACATACATGTTGATAATTACCTTAAATGTAAATAGATTAAATGCTCCAACCAAAATACATAGACTGACTGAATTGATACAAAAACAAGACCCATATATATGCTGTTAACAAGAGACCCACTTCAGACCTAGAGACACATACAGACTGAAAGTGAGGGGCTGGAAAAAGTTATTCCATGCAAATGGAAATCAAGAGAAAGCTGGAGTAGCAATTCTTATATCAGACAAAATAGACTTTAAAATAAAGAGTGTTACAAAAGAAAAGGAAGGACACTACATAATGATCAAGGGATCAATCCAAGAAGAAGATAAATCATTTAGAAATATTTATGCACCCAACATAGGAGCAACTCAATACATAAGGCAAATGTTAACAGCCATAATAGGGGAAATTGACACTAACACAATAAAAATGAGGGAGTTTAACATTCCACTTACACCAATGGATAGATCATCCAGACAGAATATTAATAAGGAAACACAAGCCGTTAATGACACATTAAACAAGATGGACTTAATGCATATTTATAGGGCATTTCCTCTGAAAACAGCAGAATACACTTCTCCAGTGCACACAGAACATTCCAAGGATAGATGACATCTTGGATCACAAAACAAGCCTTGGTAAATTAAAAAAATATGAAATCATGCCAAGCATCTTTTCTGACCACAATGCTATGAGATAAGAAATCAGTTACAGGAAAAAAAAAAACTAAAAAACACAAACACATGGAGGTTAAACAGTATGCTACTAAATATCCAAGAGATCACTGAAGAAGTCAAAGAGGAAACCAAAAACTACCTAGAACAAATGACCATGAAAACACAATGACGGAAAACCTATGGGATGCAGCAAAAGCAGTTCTAAGAGGGAAGTTTATAGTAATACAAACTTACCTGAGGCAGGAAGAAAACCATCAAATAAACAACCTAATCTTATACCTAAAGCTACTAGAGAAAGAAGAACAAGAAAAACCCAAAGTTAGTAGAAGGAAAGAAATTATCCAGATCAGAGCAGAAATAAATGAAATAGAAAAGATCAATGAAACTAAGAGCTGGTTCTTTGAGAAGATAAACAAAATTGATAAACATTTAGTCAGACTTATCAAGAAAAAAATGGAAAGGATTTAAATCAATAAAATTAGAAATGAAAAAGGAGAAGCTACAACTGACACCACAGAAAACAAAGGATCATAAGAGACTACTACAAGGAACTATATGCCAATAAAATGGACAACCTGGAGGACATGGACAAATTCTTAGAAAAGCAGAATCTTCCAAGACTGAACCAGGAAGAAATAGAAAATATGAACAGACCAATCTTAAGTAATAAAATTGAAACTGTGATTAAAAATCTGACAAAAAACACAAGTCCAGGACCAGGTGGCTTCACAGGAAAATTCTATCAAATATGTAGAAAAGATCTAACACATGTCCTTCTCAAACTCTTCCAAAATATTGCAGAGGAAGAAACACCCTCAAGCTCACCATCCCCCTTGATATCACAAAACAAGAAAATTACAGGCCAATATCACTGATGAACATAGTCACAAAAATCCTCAACAAAATAATAGCAAACTGAATCCAACAACATATTAAAATGATCATACACTATGATCAAGTGGGATTTGTCCCAGGGATGCAAGGATCCTTCAAGATATACGAATCAATCAATGTGATACACCATATTAACAAACTGAGGAATGAAAACTGTAACAATCATCTCAATAGATGCAGAAAAAGCTTTTGACAAAATTCAACACCAATTTATGATAAAAACTCTCTATAAAGTGGGCATACAGAGAACCTACCTCAACATAATAAAGGCCATATATGACAACCCCACAGCAAACATCATTCTCAATGGTGAAAAACTGAAGGCATTTTCTCTAAGATCAGGAACAAGACAAAGGTGCCCACGCTCACCACTATTATTCAATATAGTTTTGAAACTACCAGCCACCACAATCAGAGAAGAAAAAGAAATAAAAGAATCCGATTTGGAAAAGAAGAAGTAAAACTGTCACTGTTTTCAGATGACATGATACTATACATAGAAAATCCTAAAGATGCCACCAGAAAACTACTAGAGTTAATCACTGAATTTAGTAAAGTTGCAGGAAACAAAATACACAGAAATCTCTTGCATTCCTATACACTAACAACAAAATATCAGAAAGAGAAATTAAGAAAACAATTCCATTTACCATCGCAGCTAAAAGAGTAAAATACCTAGGAATAAACCTACCTAAGGAGGCGAAAGACCTGTATGCAGAAAACTATAAGATACTGTTGAAAGAAATCAAAGGCAACACAAGCAGATGGAGAGATATACCATGTTCTTGAACTGGAAGAATCAATATTGTGAAAACGACTATACTACCAAAAGCAATCTACAGATTAAATGCAATCTCTATAAAGTTACCAATGGCATTTTCCACAGAACTAGAACAAAAAATCATACAATTTGTATGGAAACACAAAAGACCCTGGATAGCCAAAGCAATCTTGAGAACGAAAAATAGAGTTGGAGGAATCGGGCCGCCTGATTTCAGACTATACTACAAAGCTACAGTAATCATGGCTATACTACAAAGCTACAGTAGTCACAAAAATAGAAATATAGATCAATGTAACAGGATAGAAATCTCAGAGATAAACCCATGCTTCTATGGTCACCTAATCTATGACAAAGAGGAAAGAATATATGATGGAGAAAAGACAGCTTCTTAAATAAGTGGTGCTGGGGAAATTGGACTGCTACAATTAAAGAATGAAATTAGAACACTCCCTAACACCATACACAAAAGTAAGCTCAAAATGGATTAAAGACCTAAATGTAAGGCCAGACAACCCTTAGAGGAAAACATAGGCAGAACAAGCTATGACATAAATTGCAGCAAGACCTTTTTTGATCCATCTCCTAAAGTAATGAAAATAAAAGCAAAAATAAACAAATGGGACCTAATTAAACTTAAAAGC
Organism: Lipotes vexillifer; assembly: GCF_000442215.2. NCBI lineage: Eukaryota > Metazoa > Chordata > Mammalia > Artiodactyla > Lipotidae > Lipotes > Lipotes vexillifer. The sequence goes on from NW_006769335.1 coordinate 873,174, forward strand.
TTTTGCAATGCAAAGGAAACCATAAACAAAATTAAAAGGCAATCCTCAGAATGGGAGAAAATATTTGCACTGGACAAGGGATTAATCTTCAAAGTACACAAAGAACTCATGCAGCTCAATATAAAAAACAAACCAAACAACCCAATGAAAAAATGGGTGGAAGACCTAAATAGACATTTCTTCAAAGACATACAGATGGCCATAATACACATGAAAAGATGCTCAACATCACTAATCATTAGAGTAATGCAAGTCGAAACTATAAGGAGGTATCACCTCACACCAGTTAGAATGGTCATCATTAAAAAGTCTACAAGCAATAAATGCTGGAGAGGGTGTGGAGAAAAGAGATTCCTCTTGTACTGTTGGTGAGAATATAAATTGATACAGCCACTACAGAGAACAGTATGGAGGTTCCTTAAAAAACTAAAAAGAGAACTACAATATGACCCAGCAATCCCACTACTGATCATATACCCAAAGAATTCCATAATTCAAAAAGACACATGCACCCCAATGTTCATTGCAGCACTATTTGTAATAGCCATGACATGGAAGCAACCTAAATGTCCATCAGCAGAAGAATGGATAAAGAAGATGTGGTACATATATACAATGGATTATTACTTAGCCATAAAATGGAAAGAAATTGTGCCATTTGCAGAGACGTGGATGGGCCTAGAGACTGTCATACATAGTGAAGCAAGTCAGAAAGCAAAAAACAAATATCGTATATTAATGCATATATGTGGAATCTAGAAAAATGGCATAGATGATTTTACTTGAAAAGCAGAAATAGAGACGTAGACGTAGACAACAAATGTATGGATACTAAGGGGGAAAGGGGAGGTGGGATGAATTGGGAGATTGGGATTGACATATATACGCTACTATGTATAAAATAGATACCTAATGAGAACCTACTCAGTAGGAACTTTACTCAGTGCTCTGTGGTGACCTATGTGGGAAGGAAATCCAAAAATGATGGGATACATGTATACATATAGCTGATTCCCTTTGCTGTGCAGCAGAAACTGTGTCAACAACAGTGTAAAGCAACTATATTCCAATAAAAAATAAATACAAAGAAAAGATAATTATGTACTATGATAGAGATGCTAATTATCTTTACAATGGCAATCATATTGCAATATATGAATGTATCAAACTTTATGAAATGATTCATTGGATGGGATCTGTATCATTATAGAGATGGCAGAGGAAACAGTCAATAATAATTATCCAATCTGCAGAACAGAGAGAAAAACATTTAAAAGTAAACTGGGGTTCAGAAGTGTATGGAATAAAATCTGCAGGTATAGCTTGAGTTCCAGAAGGGGAGAAAAAGGCACTGGTGCAGGATAAAATTTTGAAGAAATATGTCCAAAATCTGCCTAAAGTTGGTGAAAGATAAAGATCTATATATTCACAGGTTCACACACATTAAATTTTATACTTTAAATAGCGCAGTATTTTGTATGTGAATTATATGTCAATAAAACTGTTCAAAAGACGTGCCAACATTAAGGTTTACAGTTTCACACCTAAATTTCTTCACTGGTATAAACAAGATATTAACATCATTGTTCATTAGAGAAATTCAACTAAAATCACAGTGAGGCACCACTATACAACTACGAGAATGGTGAAAGATTTTTTAAAAAGCAAAAATACTATGTGCTGAGGAAAACTAGGAGCAATTGGAACTCTCATACATTGCTGGTTGGAATGCAAATTGCTAGAGCCAACTGTTAGGGAAACTGTTGTTTCTTATAATATTAAAATATAACTCAGTAATTCTACTCTTATGCATATACCTAAGAGAAATGAAAACTTATATTTGCAAAATAACTGTACAGTGGATATTTATAGTAGTTTTATTTGTAATCACCAAAACTTGACAAAATCCAAATGTAATTTACCTGGTGATGATGAATAAACAAACTGGTAATTTCATCAAATGTGACACTACTCAGCAATAAAACATGCAAAATGCAGATTAATCTCAAATGAATTATGCTAAACAAAAGGAGTCATACACAAAAGAATACATATTGTATAATTCCATTTATATAACATTCTGAAAGAGGCAAAACTGTAGATATGGTTTTCTTGGGTTGGAGGTGAGCAGAAGGCTGGACTACAAAGTTGCAACACAAAATAATCTTTTCAAAGAACATTTACATCCCGATTGTGCAAGTGATTGCAAAGTTTCATAGCTCTACACGCCAAAAAAGTAAGTTTTAATGTATCAAATTTTTTAAAAATAATAATTTAAAATATAAATTTAGGAAGGGACACCACAGCCAAGTCTTGTGGCCATCCTTAATACTTGCCTAAAAATATTCCTAGAAATATATTTGCTGAACAAATGTTGCACACATTTTAAGATCTTCATAAAAATGGTGTATTTCCCCAGACAATGAACCCACTGAATTATCTTTCATCAGGGAGCTCTCGTGGGGGTTAGAAGGTGGCCAGTATTTCACCTCAGGTTCTTGGGCAGACCTCATTTCAATTTAATGAGCTGTTATTTTGATTGATAGTGCTGTTTTCAATAGAAGCTGTTATGTCTATAAATGATCATGTATTGTAGACATTTACAATTTAGCAGTTAAGAGGCCTAGATCTGAAGTCAGAAGCTGCTTACATTCAAATCTTAGCTCTACTAATGCCTTAGCTATGTGACCTTGAGTAGTTTATTTAACTTCTTCAAGCCTGTTTCCTTACACATACAATGAAAATCAATGCTTGTTTCAGAAGGTGTCAGTGTTTTTGTTCCATAGTAAATACTCAAATAAATAGCAATAAAGATGTTATATTGTTGTTATTGTTGTTGATGATAATGATGTTGAAGATTTTTAAGTTTAGAATTTGAAGATTTGACAGGAACCTGTTTAGCAGATGTATAATATAGGAAGCTCTACGTGCTTGCTTCCTACACTGACCCCTTCTGGACAAGCAGCCTTAGGAAGTTGTTTCTGTATAAAATTGTCATGCCATGTGATATGGGATGCTGATATGGCCACAAGTAATTGAATCAGAGATCTATGCAAAATCCAAAAAAAAAATTTAAAGAGGCTTCTTGACCAATTGGGGATAATGAAATTCTTTCTTCCTGAGAAAACTGCACATTGATTATACTTTACCAAATAATTTAGGGAGGCGGTAGACCTCCTGAAGATACACTTGAGCCTCAATATCCCTCTGATCCAAATGCTGTATGATGTACACTGACACAAAAACAAAAATATAGATCAAGGGAATAGGGTAGAAAGTCCAGATATAAACCCACACACCTATGGTCACCTAATCTATGACAAAGTAAGCAAGAATATACAATGGAGAAAAGGCAGTCTCTTCATAAGTGGTGCTGGGAAAACTGGACAGCTACATGTAAAAGAATGAAATTAGAACACTCCCTAACACCATACACAAAAATAAACTCAAAATGGATTAAAGACCTAAGTGTAAGATCAGATACTATAAAACTCTTAGAGAAAAACATAGGCAAAACGCTCTTTGATGTAAATCACAGCAAGATCTTTTTTGATCTACCTCCTAGAATAATGAAAATAAAAACAAAACTGAAAAAATGAGACCTAAATAACTTAAAAGCTTTTGTACAGTAAAGGAAACCATAAACAAAATGAAAAGACAATCCTCAGAATTGGAGAAAATATTTGCAAATGAAAGAACTGACAGGAGATTAATCTCCAAAATATACAAACAGCTCATGCAGGTCAATATCAAAAAAACACAAAAACCCAATCAAAAAATGGATGGAAAACTTAAATTGGCATTTCTCCAAAAAAGACATACAGATGGTTAAAAAGTGCATGAAAAGATGCTCAATATAACTAATTATTAGACAAATGCAAACTAAAACTACAAGGAGGTATCACCTCACATGGGTCAGAGTGGCCATCATCAAAAAATCTACAAGCAGTAAATGCTGGAGAGGGTGTGGAGGAAAGGGAACCCTCTTACACTATTGGTGGGAATGTAACTTGGTAGAGCTACCATGGAGAACAGTATGGATATTCCTTAAAAAACTAAAAATAGAGCTACTATATGATCCAGCCTTCCCACTCCTGGACATATAACCAGAGAAAACCATAATTTGAAAAGATACGTGCACCCCAATATTCATTGCAGCACTATTTACAATGCAAGGACATGGAAGCAACCTAAATGTCCATCAACAGAGGAATGGACAAAGAAGTGGTACCCTGAGAAAACCATAATTCAAAAAGACTCATGTACCAAAATGTTCATTGCAGCTCTATTTACAATAGCCCAAGATGGAAACAACCTAAGTGTCCATCATTGGATGAATGGATAAAAAAGATGTGACACATATATACAATGGAATATTACTCAGCCATAAAAAGAAATGACATTGAGCTCTTTCTAATGAGGTGGATAGACCTAGAGTCTGTCATACAGAGTGAAGTAAGTCAGAAAGAGAAAGACAAATACTGTATGCTAACACATATATATGGAATTTAAGAAAAAAATGTCATGAAGAGCCTAGGGGTAAGACAGGAATAAAGACACAGACCTACTAGAGAATGGACTTGAGGATATAGGGAGGGGGAAGGGTAAGCTGTGACAAAGTGAGAGAGAGGCATGGACATATATACACTATCAAACGTAAAATAGATAGTTAGTGGGAAGCAGCTGCATAGCACAGGGAGATCAACTTGGTGCATTGTGACTGCCTGGAGGGGTGGGATAGGGAAGGTGGGAGGGAGGGAGATGCAAGAGGGAAGAGGTGTGGGAACAAATGTATATGTATAACTGATGCACTTTGTTACAAAGCAGAAACTAACACACCATTGTAAAGCAATTATACTCTAATAAAGATGTAAAAAAATAAAAAAAGAAGTGGTACATGTATATAATGGAATATTACTCAGCCATGAAAAGGAATGAAATAATGCCATTTGCAGCATTATGGATGGACCTACAGATTGTCATACTGAGTATGAAGTAAGTCAGACAGAGAAAGACAAATACCATATGATATCACTTATATGTGGAATCTTTAAATTAAAAAAAGGTACAGACGAACTTATCTACAAAACAGAAATAGAGTCATGGATGTACAAAACAAACTTACAGTTACCAGGGGGTAAGGGGAAAGGGAGGGATAAATTGGAAGATTGGGACTGACATATACACACTACTATATATAAAATAGATAACTAATAAGGACCCACTGTATAGCACAGGGAACTCTACTCAGTGTTCTGTAATGGCCTATATGGTAAAAGAATCTTAAAAATAGTGGGTATATGTATATATATAACAGATTCACTTTGCTGTACACCTGAAACCAACACAACATTGTAAATCAACTATATTCCAATAAAAATAAAAAACAAACAAAAAATGCAGTTTGACGAACTCAGAAACCTATATGATAAATCCTATGTGATTCCTGATGACAAATAAAGCCAATTGTAGCCTCTTCCTCACTTTGGAAGTCTAAAGATGGAAGTCTAACAAAGAGAAGACCCTAAGGAGAAATGGTGATATTCTTTTGCATGATCTGAGTCATTGGAACTGTGACATTGGAACTGTGACATTGGAACTGAGTCATTGGAACTGTGGTTATATTTTGAATGATGGTGTCAGTATTCTCATTCTCCCTGAGGTCACACATTTCTATCTCACCATGAACTCCATACCCCCCCCCCAGGCACCTCTACATAACAAGATCTGACCTAAGCCAATCCAGATACTCATTTTTATTACAATTTAAAACTGCCTAATATATATAACATGAACAGAGAATAAGTACTATGAAAGGTATAAGCTTACCTTCCGAAATATTCTGTGGTCACCTGTGGTGATGGTCCCCATCCTCACCTAGAGTCAGCTACACTGTTCTCTTTTATATTAAACTCAAATCTATTTTGTCAAGCTCCCACCCACAGATCCTGTACCTCTCCTAATTAAGTGATGTTATTAAAGTCATTAAAGCGATGTATTAGACTTACATTTTCCATTTTGTTTGTCTAGAATTTATACATAGAATTTCAAAATTATCTTTTTTGTGTGTATCTTTCTGATGAGGACATTAACCATCATTTAAGTAAACAAAGCTTCCAAACCAGACAGAGATGATAAATGTGTTACCAGGCATCAGGACAGGCTCTCTATAGCCAGAGTCAGACTCCAGGTTTGGGATGTACTCAGGAAATCAAGGCATCTACTGGTGGGTGCCCAAGTAAGCCTTACATTTACTTGCCAGAATTTGGCATGTGCTTTATGCATAGTATCTTTGAAAGGAGTCTCAGTCTTCTGCACCCCTCTACCCTTCACTCTCTCCACTGCCAGAGACAACTCTCTAATAACTAAGTCACTTCATTTATCCTATATGGCCCACTTGATTATCTAAAATCATATGCTTCCAGGGTTCAGAAGTATTCTAGTTCCAATCTGTCATGTTACTGTTGGGCAACCTTAAGTCTAGAGAGGGGAAAGAATGTTTCCAAGGTCACACAGATAACAAATATATCTCTCACACAGAGGAAAATGCCTGTCCGTAGGATTCATAACTCCCTTTTGGCTTTGCCTCTCAGGGTTCCAACTTAGACCAGGCAATAATGATCTCTAGAGATAAGTTAATTTTCTTCCCCATCTGTGTTTACTCTCTCCCTTGTTCTCCTTGAAGCCTGTTTATTCTGTTACCCAGCTTCCTTCTCTGCCTCTTGGGCAGGCCACTGCGTTCCCTGATTTCATCTTTCTTTCCAGGCAGCCTTTCTTCATGCATTCCTCCCTCAGCTTTCTCTACTCTGGATCACTTCCAAGTCATTTCTCTCTCTGCGTTGGAGCAGCAGTCCAAGAGGAAAGGGGTGGTGGTTTACCCTGGTTTAGAGTAAGCCTCTGGCAAAATATCTCTCACCAAGCATAGGGACCTTCTTGCTGATGAGATCATAGGGACAATCAAGACTGTGTCCTGGGGCCTCTTCCTTTGACCTAAGTCTAAAGTTATGCAAATGTCAGAGTATTCCATAAGTCCGTAAAGGTCTCATCATAGCATGGTTGTTAACTTACCACCTGCTTCAGGACAACCCTCCTCCTGTGGAAAGGCTCTCCCAGATTTCATCCCAGATCAAGTATTCAGTATACTCAGGGGAAGTTCTCATAAGACCAGTGGAAAGTAAGTAGGATGAAGAGAAAGCCTCAGAGGCTGATTGTCTCCCAAGGTTCCCTTCAGTGAAGCAATTGCTGTCTAATGAATGAGAGAGCTAGGGTTTAGGTTTGGTTTTGTTTATATTATTACTAAAGGATAAGGGAACTCACATTTTCAGAGCACCTCCTACATACCAGGTGCTGTGTCAGGCATTTACATATACTGGGAATGTTCTAGTTGATAGCAACACCACCCTCCCAGGCAAAGAGAGGAATGTAGACATCTTCCTGTCTTCCTCCTTCTCCATCACCCTCCACAGACAATCTATCAGTAAATCCTCTTATTCTATCTCCAAAATATTATTATTCCAGCTTCCTCCCTCCATACATTCAGTTATGAATCTAGGTCAGTCCATTATCACCTCTAGTCTGGCCTAATGAAATAATCTTTTAGCCAATCTCCTTATAAGTGTTTTCATGCCCTTGTAATCCTTCTCCACACGTTAGTAAAGTGATCTTTTAAAAATGAACATTTAATTGTTTCTCTTCCCTGCTTCAATGGCTTCCAAGTGCACCTTGGCTAATGTTCCCAAATCCTTAACTGGACCACAAGGTCAAATTTAGCTTCCCGGCTTTATCTATATCTACTTGCATTCTCCCTGTTTCAATTCCAGCCACATTAGACCTCTCTCAATTCTGTGAACATACCATGCCCTCTTCGGTCTCACAGCTGTGGATGTCACATTATTTATCATCTGAATATTCTCTCATTGTTCTTTACCTGATTAACTCCTACTCATCCTTAAGAAACCAATTAACATGTCATTCCTTAGGAACACCTTCCCTATACTTACTCCCTAGTCCCATGATGCTCCCATTCATACCCAGAAAATGTTTGATCCTTACTATGGATGAGTATTTAGAAGTACAGGGTATTATGGGAGTGTATAGAGAATTCCTAATACTCATTATAATTATTTGTTTATTATTTATTTTCCATGATTTGCTCTAAAATCCAAGAGGGCAAAAGCAATGCCTTCCACAGTCCATGTAGAATTGGTACAAATTCCTCTCTAAATGTTTGGTATAATGAAACCATTTGAACCTGAAGACTACTTTTTTTACATTCTTTAAAATTTTGGACTCAAATTCAGGGGGACTATTCAGCTTATCTCTTTCATATTGGATGAGTATTGGTAACTTGTGGATTATGAGAAATTGGCCCATTCATCTAAGTTGTTGAATTTATATGCATAGAGTTTTTCTCATATTTCCTTTTTTCACTTTAATGAGAGCAATATGTAGTAATATGCCCTGTTTCATTCTTGATATTCATAACTTGTGTCTTCTTTTTTTTTCTTTGTCAGTTTCACTAGATGTTTGTCAATTTTATTGATCTTTTCAGAGAAGCACCTTTTTGTTTCACTGATTTTCTCTATAGTTTTCCCATTTCTTACTGAATTGATTTCTTACATTTTGGGAGGTTAAGGATATATTTATTGCATTGTGAGGATGGTTTCATGGAGTATACATATCTCCAAATTTATCATGTTGTATATATTAAAAATGTCCAGTTTTTAAAATATCAATAATAGCTCAATAAAACTGTTTTAAAAATACAAGTGGCAGTAGGTCTAGGCTAGAGTTTGGGAGGTTTATTTATTTATTTATTTGATAATTGTGTAAGTTTAGGTATACAATATTTTGATTTGATACTTTCACACATTGCAGTATGATTACCTCTGTAGCATTAGTTAACACCTCTATTACATCACATAATTATCTTCTATTTTTGTGGTCACAACATTTAAGATGTAGTTTTTTAGCAACTTTGAAGTATACAATACAGTATTTTTGATTATAAACACTATGCTGTGCATTAGATCTTCAGAATTTATTTATCTTCTAAATGTAAGTTTGTAACATCTCCCACCCAATTGGCTCACTTTCCAGCCCTTGGTAAACATTATTTTACTCTCTGTCTTTACAAGGTTTTTTTTTTTTTTTTTTAGTTTCCACATATAAGTGATATTACACAGTATTTGTCTTTCTCAGACTTACCTCACTTACACAGTCCCCTCTAGTTCCAGAAATGTCATCACAATGGCAGGAATCCCTTCTTTCTCACAGATGAATAATATTTCATTGTATAAATAAATACCACATCTTCTTTATCCATTCATCCATTGATGGAAACAGGTTTCTTCCATATCTTGCCTATTGTGACTAATGGTGCAATAAGCATTTGAGTGCAGGTATACTTTTAATATCTGGTTTTTGTTCCTTTGGATATATACTAAGAATTGGGATTGCTGCATGATATGGTACTTGTATTTTTATTTGAAGTACCTTCATACTGTTTTCTGTAGTGGCTGAACCAATTTACATTCCCACCAACAGTGCACAATGGTTCCCTTCTCTGCACATCCTTGCCAACACCTGTTATCTCTTTTTTCTTTATTATAACCATTCTGACAGGTGTGATGTGATATCTCATTTTGGTTTTCATTTGCATTTCCTTGATAATTAGTGATGTTGAGCATCTTTTGGTGTACCTGTTGACCACTTGAATATATTCTTTGGAAAAATGTCTAATCAGTTTCTCTGTCCATTTTTAAATTGGATTGCTTGTTTTGTTGTTGTAATTATGGAGTTGTATGAGTATTTTGCATGTACTTTTATATTGACCCCTCAACTAATATATGGTTTGCAAATATTCTCGCCCATTCTGCAGGTTGCCTTTTCATTTTGGTGATTGTTTCTTTTATTGGCAGAAGCTTTTTTTTTTTTTGTGGTGATACGCAGGCCACTCACTGTTGTGGCCTCTCCCGTTGCGGAGCACAGGCTCCGGACGCACAGGCTCAGCGGCCATGGCTCACGGGCCCAGCTGCTCCGCGGCATGTGGGATCTTCCCGGACCGGGGCACGAACCTGCGTCCCCTGCATCGGCAGGCGGACTCTCAACCACTGCACCACCAGGGAAGCCCGGCAGAAGCTTTTGATGTAGTCCCACTTGTTGATTTTTGTTTTTGTTGATACTGCTTTTGTTGTCATGTCCAAAAAGTCATTGCCAAGACCAATGTCAAGGAGCTTCTTCCCAATGTTTTCCTAAGTTTTTTGTAACACAGCTTATGGTTAAGTTCGTAATCCATTTAACGTTACATTTTGTGAATGGTAATAAGGGATCAATTTCACATTTTTGCATGTGATTATCCAGTTTTCCCAGCACCATATATTGAGGAAACTATCCTTTCCCATTGAGTATTCTTGGCTCCCTTTTCAAATATTAGTTGACCTTATATTCATGTGTGGAAGTTATTTCTGGGCTCTATATTCCACTCCATTCTACAACGTGTCTATTTTTATGCCTACCACACTGTTTTAATTACTAAGGCTTTGTAGTATAGTTTGAAATCAGGAATGTTATATTAATATTAGTTATTTTGAGCCATGAACAAGGGTATCTTTCAACATGTTTCTATTTTTTTTCAATTTCTTTCATCAGTAGATTTTATTGTACAGATCTTTCCCTTCCTTGGCTAAATTTATTCCTAAGTATATTACTGTTTTTGATGCTATTGTGAATGATATAGTTTTCTTTGTTTCTTTCCAGATATTTTGTTGTTAGTGCATAGAAATGCAACTGATTTCTGCATGTTAATTTTATATCCTGCAACTTTACTGAATTTGTTAATTAGTTCCAATAGTTTTTTTGTTGTTGTTGTTGAGTCTTCAGGATTTTCTGTATATAAAACTATATCATCTGCAAATAACAAAAATTTTACCTCTTCCTTTATGATTTGGATGTATTTTATTTCTTTATCTTGCCTCATTGCTCTAGCTAAGACTTCCAGTACTATGTTGAATAATGATTGTAATAGTAGGCTTCCTTGTCTTGTTCTTAATATCAGTGGAACAGCTTTCAAATTTTCATCATGGATATAATGTTGGCTGTGAGTTTGGCACACGTACCTTTATTATGTTGCAGTGTGTTCCTAGAAGTAACAAATTGTTGAAGGTTTTTATCACAAAAAGTTGCTTCATTTTGTCAAATAATTTTTCTTTATCTGTTGAGGTGATCATATAATTTTTATTACTTAGTCCATTAATGTGATGTATCACATTATTGATTTTCTTATTTTGGACCATAATTGTAACCCAGGGTTAAATCCCACTAGTCATACTGTATGATTCTTTTAATGTGGTTTCTTAATTTAAGTATAGTTGATTGACAATATTATATTAGTTTCAGATGTACTGCATAGTGATCCAGTATTTTTGCAGATTATACTCCATTATTGGTTATTACAAAGTAATGACTATAATTCCCTGTGCTATACAGTATATCCTTGTTGCTTACCTATTTTATACATAATAGTCATATCTGTTAATCCCATACCCCTGATTTGCTTCTCTCCCCTTCCCTCTCTGCTTTTGTAACCACAAATTTGTTTTCTATATCTGTGACTCTGTTTCTGTGTTGTAATGTGTTGTTGAATTCATTTTGACAATATTTTTTTGAGAATTTTTGCATCTATATTTACCAGGGACATTGGTCTAAAGTTTTCTTGTTGTGTCCTTTGTAGGTTACAATATTTTTTATTGCTGATTTTAGGATACTCCTTTCATCTTTGCATTTTGAGTTTCATTATAATGTGTCTTGGAGAGGTTATTTTGTTTTTTGGGTTTTTATACGATTTAAAACAAATTTATTGAAGTATAGTTGATTTACAATGTTGTGTTAGTATCAAGTGTACAGCAAAGTGAATCTGTTATACAAATACAAATACATAAATTCCCTGTTTTTAAGATTCTTTTCCCATACGGGCCACTACAGAGTATTGAGTAGAGTTCCCTGTACAATACAGTAGGTCCTTATTAGTTATCTGTTTTACATATAGTAGTGTGTATATTTCAATCCCAATCTTCTGAATTATCCCTCCCCTCCCTTACATCCTGGTAACCATAAGTTTATTTTCAACATCTGTAACTCTATTTCTGTTTTGTAGATAAGTTCATTTGTACAATATTTTCTAGATTCCATATATAAGCAAAATCTTATGATATCTGTCTTTCTCTGTCTGACTCACTTCACTCAGTATGACAATATCTAAGTCCAACCTTGTTGCTGCAAATGACATTTTTTAGTTCTTTTTATGGCTAATATTCCATTGTATATATGTACCACAACTTCTTTACCCATTCTTCTTTCAATAAACATTTAGATGGCTTCCATTTCGTGACTATTGTAAATAGTGCTGCAATGAACGTTCGGGGTGCATGCTGCTTTTTGAATTATGGTTTTCTCTGGGTATATGCCCAGGAGCGTGACTGCTGGATCATATTGTAGCTCTATTTTTAATTTATAAGGAAGCTATGTACTGTTCTCCATATTGACTATACCAATTTACATTCACACCAACAGTGTAGGAGGGTTTCCATTTCTCCACACCCTCACCAGCATTTATTGCTTGTAGATTTTTTGATGACGGCCAATCTGACTGGGGTGAGGTTTGATTTGCTCTAATAATTAGTGATATTAAGCATCTTTTTATGTCCTTTTTAACCATCTGAATGTCTTCTTTGGAGAAGAAGATCTGTTGAGATCTTCCACCCATTTTTTGAGTGGATTGTTTGCTTTTTAGATACTGAGCTGCATGAGCAGTTTGTATATTTTGGAGATTAATCCCTTTTTGGTCGGTTCATTAGCAAATATTTTCTACCATTTTAAGGGTTGTCCTTTCATTTTCTTTATGGTGTCCTTTACATTGCAAAAGCTTTTAAGTTTAACTAGGTTCCATTTGTTTATTTTTCTTTCTATTTTCATTACCCTAAGAGGTGGATCGAAAAAGATCTTGCTGTGATTTATGTCATCGTGGGTTCTGCCTATATTTTCCTCTAAGAGTTTGATAGTATTCGGCCTTACATTTAGGTCCTTAATCTATTTTGAGTTTATTTTTGTGTATGGTGTTAGGGAGTGTTCTAATTTCATTCTTTCACATGTAGCTGTCCAGTTTTCCCAGCACCACTAATTGAAGAGGTCTTTTCTCCATTGTATATCCTTGTCCTCTTTGTTATAGATTAGGTGACCATACATGTGTGGGTTTATCTCTGGGCTTTCTATCCTGTTCCATTGATCTATATTTCTGCTGTTGTGCAAGTACCATACTGTTTTGATGACTGTAGCTTGTAGTATAGTCTGAAGTCAGAGAGCCTGACTCTTCCAGCTGTTTTTCTTTCTCAGGATTGCTTTGGCTATTCCTGATCTTCTGTGTTTCCATACAAATTGTAAACATTTTTGTTCTAATTCTTTGGAAAAGGCCATTGGTAATTTGAGAGGGATTGCATTGATTTTGTAGATTGCTTTGAGTAGTATAGTCATTTTCACAATATTGATTCTTCCAATCCAAGAACGTGGTATATCTCTCCATCTCTTTGTCATCTTTCATTTTTAAAATCAGGATCTTATATTTTTCTGAGAACAGGACTTTTACCTCCTTAGGTCAGATTATTCCTAGGTATTTTATTCTTTTTGATGTGCTGGTAAATCGGATTATTTCCTTGATTTCTATTTCTGATCTTTCATTGTTAATGTATAGGAATGCAAGAGATTTCTGTGTGTTAATTTCATATCCTGCAACTTTACCAAATTCATTGATGAGCTCTAGTTGTCATCTGGTAGCATCTTGTCATGTTCCTGATCTTAGAGGAAATGTTTTCAGTATTTCACCATTAAGAATGGTGTTTGCTGTGTGTCTCTCATATATGCCCTTTATTATGTTGAAGTAGGTTCTCTCTAAGCCCACTTTCTCGAGAGTTTTTATCATAAATCGGTCTTGAATTTTGTCAAAAGCTTTTTCTACATCTATGGAGATGATCATATGGTTTTTTTCTTTCAATTTGTTGATGTGGTGTATTACACTGATTTGCAGATATTGAAAAATCTTTACACCCCTAGGATAAATCCCCCTTGTTCATGGTGTATGATCCTTTTAATTTGTTGATGGATTAGGTTTGCTAGTATATTGTTGAGGATCTTTGCATCTTTGTTCATCAGTGATATTGGCATGTAGTTTTCTCATTTTGTGATATCATTGTCTGGTTTTGGTATCAGGGTGATGTTGCCCTCATCAAATGAGATTGGGAGTGTTCCTTCCTCTGCAAATTTTTGGGAGAATTTCAGAAGTGTAGGTGTTAACTCTTCTGTAAATGTTTGATAGAATTCTCCTGTGTAACCATCTGGTCCTTGACTTTTGTTTGTTGGAAGATTTTTCATCACAGTTTCAATTTCAGTACTTGTGATTGGTCTGTTCATATTTTCTATTTCTTCCCAGTTCAGTCTTGGAATGCTGTACCTTTCTAAGAATTTTTCTTTTCTTCTAGGTTTTCCATTTTATTGGCATATAGTTGCTTGTAATAGTCTCATGATCCTTTGTATTTCCATGATGTCTGTTGTAACTTCTCCTTTTTCATTTCTAATTTTGACTTGTGTACTCTCCATTTTTTCTTAATAAGTCTGGCTATAGGTTTACCAATTTCTTAAAACAAATGTAGTATTTTACTAATAATTGAAGTTAATAAATTTTAAAATTTAGATAAAGTACTTCTCTGGAAAAATATTTTTCAAAATTGACTGGCTTTCTTTTTTAATTTTTTTATTTTATACTGGAGTATAGCCAATTAACAAAGTTATGAAAGTTTCAGTTGCACAGCAAAGGAACTCAGGCATACATATACATGTATCCATTCTTCCCCAAACTCCTCTCCCATCAAGGCTGCCACATAACATTGAGCAGACTTCCCTGTGCTATACAGTCCTTGTTGGTTATCTATTTTAAATAAAGCAGTGTGTAAATGTTGATCCCAAACTCCCTAAGTATCCTTTCCCCCCATGCTCTACCTTGGTAAACGTAAGTTCATTCTCTCTGTCATGAATCTGTTTCTGTTTTGTAAATAAGTTCATTTGTATCATTTCTTTTTAGATTCTGCATATAAGGGATATCATATGATATTTCTCTTTCTTTGTCTGACTTACTTCATTCAGTATGAGAATCTCTATGTCCTTCCATGTTGCTGCAAATGGCATTATTTAATTCTTTTTAAAGGCTGAGTAATATTCCAGTGTATATATGTACCATATCTTCTTTATCCATTCTTCTGTTTATGGACATTTAGTTTACTTCCATGTCCTGGCTATTGTAAATAGTGCTGCAAAGAACATTGGGGTGCGTGGATATTTTTGAATTATGGTTTTCTCTGGATATATGCTCAGGAGTGGGATTGAAGGATCATATGTTAGCTCTATTTTTAGGTTTTTAAGGAACCTCCGCATGGTTCTCCATAGTAGGTATAGCAATTTACATTCCCACCAACAGTGTAGTAGGGTTCCTTTGTCTCCACATCCCCTCCATCATTTATTGTTTGTGGATTTTTTGATGATAGCCATTTGACTGTTGTGAGGTGATATCTCATTGTAGTTTTAATTTGTACTTCTCTAATAATTAGCTATGTTGAACATCTTTTCATATGCCTCTTGTCCATTTGTATGTCTTCTTTGGAGAAATGTTTAATTAGGTCTTCTGCCCATTTTTTATTGAGGTGTTTGTTTTGATGATACTAAACCCCATGAGCTGTTAGTAAATTTTGGAGACTAATCCCTTGTCAGTCACATCATTTGCAAATATTTTCTCCCAATCTGTGGTTTGTCTTTTCAGTTTTTGTTTTGTTTTGTTTTGTTTCCTCTGCTGTGCAAAAGCTTTTGAGTTTAATTAAGGCTCATTTGTTTATTTTTGTTTTTATTTCCATTATTCTGGGATATGGATCAAAACAGATATTGCTGTGATTTATGTCAGATAGTTTTCTGCCTATGTTTTCCTCTAAGCGTTTTAGAGTGTCCAGTCTCACATTTAGGTCTGTAATCCATTTTGAGCTTATTTTTGTTTATGGGGTTAAAGAATGATATATTTTCGTTTTTTTTTTTACATGTAGCTATCCATTTTCCCCAGCACCATTTATTGAAAAGACTGTCTTTCCACAATTTCTGTAGTCTTGCCTAATTGACCATTGGTGCATAGGTTTATTTCTGGGCTTACTATCCTCTTCCATTGATCTATATTTCTATTTTTTTGCCATTACTATACTGTTTTGATGACTGTAGCTTTGTAGTATAGTCTGAAGACAGGGAGCCTGATTCCTCCAGCTCCATTTTTCTTTCTCAAGATTGTTTTCACTATTCATGGTCCTTTGTGTCTCCACACAAATCTTAAGATTTTTTTATTCTATTTCTGTGAAAAATGCCTTTGGTAATTTGATAGGGATTATATTGAATCTGTAAATTACCTGGGTAGTATAGTCGTTTTGACATTATTGATTCTTCCTATCCATGAACATGGTATATCTTTCCATCTGTTTGTGTCTTTGCTGATTTCTTTCATCAGCGTCTTACCCTTTTGGGAGTACAAGTCTTTTGTCTCCTTAGGTGTGTCTATTCTTAAGTATTTCATTCTTTTTGATGTGATGGTAAATGGGATTGTTTTTTGAATTTCTGTTTCTTATCTTTGGTTGTTAGTGTATAGCAATGTAACAGATTTCTGTGTAACAATTTTGTAACCTGCAACTTTACCAAATTCACTGATAAGCTCTAGTCATTTTCAGGTAGTGTCTTTAGGATCTTCTATGTATAGTATCATGTCATCTGAAAACCATGACAGTTTTACTTCTTTTCCAATTTTGATTCCTTTTATTTCTTTTTCTTCTCTGATTGCCATAGCTAGGACTTCCAAAACTATGTTAGATAAAAGTGGCTAAAGTGGATATCCTTGTCTTTTTCCTGATCTTAGAGGAAATGCTTTCAGCTTTTCACCAGTGAGTGTGATGTTAGCTGCAAGTTTGTCATATATGCCTTTTATTATGTTGAGGTGTGTTCCCTCTATGCTCACTTTCTGGAGAGGTTTTTTTTATCATAAATGAGTGCTAAATTTTGTCAAAAGCTTTTTCTGCATCTATTGAGATGATCATATGGTTTTTATTATTCATTTTGTTGATGTGGTGTATTACACTGATTTGCAGATATTGAAAAATCTTTACACCCCTAGGATAAATCCCCCTTGTTCATGGTGTATGATCCTTTTAATTTGTTGATGGATTAGGTTTGCTAGTATATTGTTGAGGATCTTTGCATCTTTGTTCATCAGTGATATTGGCATGTAATTTTCTTTTTTGTGATATCTTTGTCTGGTTTTGGTATCAGGGTGATGGTGGCCTCATAGAATGAGTTTGGGAGTTTTCCTTCCTTTGTAATTTTTTGGAAAAGTTTCAGAAGGAAGGTGTTAGCTCTTCTCTAAATGTTTGATAGAATTTGCCTATGAAGCCATCTGGTCTTGGACTTTTATTGTTGGGAGATTTTTTTTTTTTTTTTTTTTTTTTGCGGTACGTGGGCCTCTCACTGTTGTGGCCTATCCCACTGTGGAGCACAGGCTCCGGACGCACAGACTCTGTGGCCACGTCTCACAGGCCCAGCCGCTCTGCAGCATGTGGGATCCTCCCAGACCAGGGCACGAACCTGTGTCCCCTGCATCGGCAGGCGGACTCTCAACCACTGCGTCACCAGGGAAGCCCCTATTGTTGGCAGATTTTTAATCACAGTTTCATTTTCAGTGCTTGTGATTGGTCTGTTCATATTTTCTATTTCTTCCTGGTTCAGTCTTGGAAGGCTGTACCTTTCTAACAATTTGTCTCTTTCTTCCAGGTTTTTCATTTTTTTGGCATATATTTGCTTGTAGTAGTGTCTTATAATCGTTTGTACTTCTGTGGTGTCAGTTGTAACTTCTTATTCGTTTCTCGTTTTATTGATTTGAGTCCTCTCCCTTTCTTTCTTGATAAGTCTGGCTATATGTTTATCAACTGTGTTTATCTTATTAGTGAGCCAGCTTTTAGTTTCATTGATCTTTGCTATTGTTTTCTTTGTCTCTATTTCATTTATAGAGATGGATTTGCCCTGATCTTTATGATTTCTTTCGTCCTACTAACTTTAGGTTTTGCTTGTTCTTCTTTCTCTAGTTGATTTAGGTGTAATGTTAGGTTTTTTATTTGATATTTTTCTTGTTTCCTGAGGTAAGACTGTATTGCTGCAAACTTTCTTCTTAGAACTGCTTTTCCTGCATCCCATAGCTTTTGGATTGTTTTGCTTTCATCTTCATTTGTCTCTAGGTATTTTTTAATTTCTTCTTTTGTTTCTTCAGTGATTTATTGGTCGTTTAGTAGCATATTGTTTAGCCTCCATGTGTTTGATTTTTTATAGCTTTTTTCTTATAGTTTATTTCTAATCTCAGAGTGTTGTAATCAGAAAAGATGCTTCATGTGATTTCAGTTTTCTTAAATGTACTGAGGCTCGCCTTGTGGCCCAGCATGTGGTCAATCCTGGAGAATGTTCCATGTTGACTTGAGAAGAATGAGTATTCTGCTGCTTTTGGATGGAATGCTCTATAAATATCAGTTAAGTCCATATGGTCTAATGGGTCGTTTAATTCCTGTTTCCTTATTGATTTTCTGTCTGGATGACCTGTTCATTGAAAAAAGTGGGGTGTTAAAGTCCCCCAGTATTATTTTGTTACTGGCAATTTTTCACTTTAAAGCTTTTAGTATCTGTCTTATATATTCAGGTGCTCCTATGTTGGGTGCATATATATTTACAATTTTTATATCTTTGTCTTGGATTGATCCCTTGATCATTATATAGTGTCCTTCCTTGTCTCTGGTAAAAGAATGCATTTTAAAGTCTATTTTTTCTGATATGTGTACTGCTACTCAGATTTCCATTTGTGTGGAATACCTTCTTCCATCCCCTCACTTTCAGTTAGTATGTTTCCCTGGGTCTGATGTGGGTCTCTTGTAGACAGAATATGTACACTTTTCTCTCTCTCTCTCTCTTTTTTTTTTTTTTGTATCCACTCAGCCAGTCTATATCTTTTGGTTGGCACATTTAATCCATTTACATTTAATTATCTACATGTATATTCCTATTGCCATTTTCTTAATTTTTGGTTTGTTTTTGTAGGTCTTTTTATTTTTCCCCCTTCTCTTTTATTCTCTGCTCCTGTGTTCTGATGACCATCTTTAGTGCTGTGTTTGGCTTCATTTTTCCTGTGTGTGTGTGTGTATCTATTGTAGTTTTGGGGTTTGCGATTCCCATGAGGTTTTGAGGTAACAACCTATATATGTACAAGTTTTTTTAAGTTTCTAGTGTCTTTCCCTCCTAAAGGAGTCCCTTTAGCATTTGTTGCAAATCTGATCTGGTGGTGCTGAATTCTTTTAGCTTTTGTTTGCCTGTAAAGCTTTTGATTTCTCCATCAAATATGTATGAGAGCTTAGCTGGGTAAATTATTATTGGTTGTAGGTTATTCCTATCTTCACTTTCAATATATTGTGCCTTCTGGCTTGCAGAATTTCTGCTGAGAAAACAGCTGATAACCTGTTCCCTTTTATGTTATTTGTCATTTTTATCTTATTGCTTTTAATATTTTTTCTTTGTATTTAATTTTTGTTAGTTTGATTACTATGTGTCTCAGCATGTTCCTCCTTGGTTTTCTCCTGCCTGGGACTCTTTGCACTTCCTGGACTTGTTGACTGTTTCCTTTCCCATTTTAAGGAAGTTTTCAGCTATTTTCTTTTCAAATACTTTCTCAGGTCCTTTCTCTCATCTCCTCCTGGGACCCCTAAAATGTGAATGTTGCTGCATTTAATGTTGTCCCAGAAGTCTCTTAGACTGTCTTCATTTCTTTAGATTCTTTTATTTTTATTATGTTCCACAGCAGTAATTTCCACCATTCTGTCTTCCAGGTCATTTATCCGTTCTTCTGCTTCAGTTATTCTGCTATTGATTCCTTCTAGTATATTTTTCATTTCAGTTATTGTACTGTTCATCTCTGTTTGTTTGTTCTTCAGTTCTTCTAGGTCTTTTAAAAATATTTCTTGCCACCTTCTCAATCTTTCCCTCCCTTTTTCTGGCATCCTGGATCACCTTCACTATCATTATTCTGAATTCTTTTTCTGGAAGTTTGCCTATCTCTACTTCATTTCATTGTTTCTCTGTGGCTTTACCTTGTTCCTTCATCTGTGACATAATCCTCTGCCTTTTCGTTTTGTCTGACTTTCTTTGATTGTGGTTTTTGTCCTGCAGGCTGCAGGACTGTAGATCTTCTTGCTTCTGCTGTCTGCCCTCTGGTGGATGAGGCTATCTTTGCTGGATCTGGAGATCTGCCACCAAGTTCTTTCAAAGGAGGACCTGCCACCCAGAAGCATCGAGTGACTCAGCAAAGTCTCTTCAAATATATTCTCAGTCCCTTTCTCTTTCTCTTCTTCTGGGATTCCTTTAATTTGAATGTTGCTGCATTTAATGTTGTCCCAGAAGTCTCTGATACTGTCCTCATTTTTTTCATTCTTTTTTTCTTTATTCTGCTCTGTGACAGTTATTTCCACCATTCTATTTTCCATCTCACTTATCCATTCTTCTGCTTCAGTTATTCCCCTCTTGATTCCTTCTACTGTATTTTTCACAGGAGTTATTGTGTTGTTCATCACTGATTGTTTGTTCTTTAGTTCTTCCAGGTCCTTGTTAACCATTTCTTGTATCTTCTCAATCTGTGCCTCCATTCTATTTCTGAGATCCTGGATCAATTTTACTATCATTACTCTGAATTCTTTTTCAGGTAGATTGCTTATCTCCTCTTCATTTATTTGGTCTTGTGGGTTTTCACCTTCCTGCTTTGTCTCCAACGTATTTCTCTGTCATCTCATTTTGGCTAACTTACCGTGTTTGTGGTCTCTTCTCACAGGCTGTAGGGTCAAATTTCCTCTTGCTACTGATGTCTGCCCCCAATGAGTGAGGTTGGTCCAGGGATCTGTGTAGGCGTCCTGGTGGGAGGGACTGGTGCCTGCCCTCTCATAGATGGAGCTGAGTCTCGTCCATCTCCAGCTGCAGAACCATGACCTCACAATGTGCACAATGCAGGCAGAAGAAAAAAGGAAACAAAACAACACAAAACAAACAGAAAAAAAAAAAGAGAGACAAGCAATAAAAATAAAAGAAACAAACAAAAGATACAAAGAAAACAAGAAGACAACCAAACACAAAATCATAACCAATAATAGAAACAAAACTAGCAAAAAACAAAAATCAAATTAAAAAAATCAAAGAAAACAAAAAGCAAACAAAAACAACAAAACTAAAACACTCCAAAACAAACCCAAAAAATTCAAAATCAAAATAAAATTTCAAAAAATAGAAAAATAAAAAATATATTAAATTTTTTTTAAAGAAAAGAAAATAAAACAACAACACCTACAAAAAATGTCCCTGGAGCCTCCACAACCAGTATCCTTGCCCCCATGGTGAACTACAGCCAAATGCTGCCTCCCCAGGAGACCATTCAAAACCTCTAGGTAGGTCTCTGTACCTGATGTGGGCACTGTGGGGGTAGCTCAGACTGTGAAATGGCCAAACCCCCTCTTGTACATGCCCACAAAGTCTACATCTGTTAAAGCTAAACCCATCTCAGTTGCAGGAGCACTCATTGCTCATTCAGATGTTCTGCAGGTGCTGCATTTACCAAGCCAATTGCCAGTGTTTAATCTGCAACTTGTGCAGCTGCAAGGAGTGACTTCAGGTTTTCTTCATTAGTTGCACCACTCCTGGGGTTCAGCTTTGGTTTGGACCCCACCTCTCTGTGTGGGCTATCCTCAGGCATCTACTCCCAGCCTAGGCGAGAGGGGGCAAAAGCAGCAACAGGGGGCACTCGGCTCATCTCGGTGGGACAGGAAGGGCATGCACACTCACTTGACTGGGAGCCTCTCCCAGTGCCTGCAGAGGCAGGGGCTTCCAGGAGGTGGCTACCAACTGGAGCACACGTGCTCACTCAGGCTGGAGGAGGATAAAGCAGCAACAACTGGGGCATGTGCACTAGCTCTGGCAGGAGCCACCCCCAGTAACTGTGGAAGCAGGGGCTGGTTTGTGGGGAGAGAGTTTGTGATGGCGGCCCCACTCTTTGCACATCACTTAACAATGCTGCTTTGCTTCTTCGGTGCTCTGGGCTTCTTCCAGGGGTATTCCCAGTTGTTGAGCTCCTCATTCCTGTCCCCTCAGGTTGTCTCCTCTCAAACTTAATAGGTTTTGAGGTAAAATTTTGTCTCCCCATCTCTGTGAGACTGTTGAAGCTCTAGTCCATCTTCTCAAACTCTTAATTGTGCTTTCTGATGAGCTTTTCAACCTCTAAAATTTGTGCCTGTTACAAAGTAGCCTTAAGAGGAAAAGAGGAGATATAAATGTCAGATTTATTTCTCTGTGTGTCAGACTTACTTCTTCTCTGTCTCTCCAGGATCGTATATGCTCAAATTCTGGCTACTTTGACAGTTCTCTAATTCCTTTAGGTTTATTTTTTCCATAGTCATGTTCTTTTAACACTTTCATTTGATTTCATCCAGAAAAGTTTAAATTTATATAATAAAACTGATATGTAGTAGAGTTTTAAAATAATTTTGATAAGAACATGGCTCTTTCATTTAAAAATAGTACAATTCTTATTTGTATAATTGTAAAACTTTTAAGATTAAAGGAATCTTGTTTGATTGAGTCACTTATTTTTCTTCCAATTCCT
Organism: Lipotes vexillifer; assembly: GCF_000442215.2. Lineage (NCBI taxonomy): Eukaryota > Metazoa > Chordata > Mammalia > Artiodactyla > Lipotidae > Lipotes > Lipotes vexillifer. Next base: position 895,969 of record NW_006769335.1, read on the forward strand.
TGTTGTAAAGTATTTTTAATTGTTGTGATAAAAAACACATAATGCAAGACCTACTATCTTAACAAATTTTTAAGTGTACAGTACATTTTGTTAATATGCACATTTTTATAACACAGACCTCTAGATTTATTTTATCCTTCATCCTGTTAATGTTGTAGATCACATTACTTTGGTTTTTATATGTTAAATCATCCTTGTGTCACAGGGATAAATCCCACTTGGCCATGGTATATGATCCATTAAATGTGTTGCTGAATTTGGATTGCTTGAGTTTTGCTGGGGATTTTTGCACCAGATTCATAAGGAAGGGCCTATAGTTTTCTTTTTACATAGTATCTTTGCTTAGCTTTATATCAGGGTAATACTGACTTCATAAAACAGGCTTGGAAGTGTTCCCTCTTCTTTAACTTTCTGGAAGAGTTTGAGAAGGATTAGCTTTAATTCTTCTCTTAGAATTCACAGTGAAGCCATCTGGTCCTGAGCTTTGCACTATTGGGAAGTTTTGATTACTGATTCAATCTCCTTACTAGTTATATCTCTGTTCAATTTTCTATTTCTTCATGATTCAATCTTGGTAGATTTATGTTTCTAGGAATTTGTCCACCTTTCTAGGTTATCCAATTTATTGATACTAATCTCTTAAAATCCTTTTTATTTTTGTGGAATCAGCTGTAATTTAAAATCTCATCTTTCAAATTTGATTTTATTTATCTGAGTCTTCTTTTTTCTTGGTTTAGCTTAAGATGTGTTCATTTTTTATTTTAAAAACATTTTTTGTTGAATTTTCTATTGTTTTTCCACTCTATATTTCATTTATTCCTGCTCTAATATTTATAGTTTTCTTAATTCTGATTAGTTTGTTCTTCTTTTCCTATGATATGTAAAGTTAGATTGTTTATTTGAGATCTTTCTTCTTTTTTTATTGTAGGCATTTACTGCCATAAACTTCTTTTATAATACTGCTTTTGCTGCACCTCATAAGTTTTGATATTCTACATTTTCATTTTCATTTGTCTCAAGATATTTTCTTCTTTCTCATTTGATTTCTCCTTCAATGCACTGATTTTTGGAGAGTGTGTTGTTTAGTTTTCATATGTTTGCAAATTTCCCAGTTTTCCTTCCGATTTGCCAGTCTTCTTTCTTACTCACTTTCAATTTCATTCCATTTTGCTCATAAAGTATACTTGGTATGACATCAATCTTTGAAAATTTTAGGCCAGTTTTATAGCTTAATATACATTTTATCCTGATAAATATTCCATGTTCACTTGAGAAAAATATGTATTCTGCTGGTTTTTTATTAGAATGTTTATTAGAATGTTTTATATATATATATATATATATATATATATATATATATATATATATCTGTTAGGTCTAGTTGGTTCATAATGTTGCTCAAAGTCCACTACTTTCTTATTTATCTTCCCTCTATAGTTTCTATACTTCCTTATTTATCTTCTCTCTATAGGTTCTATCTATTATTGAGAGTAGGGTATTGAAGTTTCCAAGTACTGTTGTAAAATTCTCTATTTCTTCCTTTAATTCTGTCCATACTTAGGAGTTTTTTTGTTTAGTGTGTATGTTTATAATTGTTATATTTTCATGATGTATTGATCTTTTGATTAGCATATAATTTCTTTTTTGTCTCTTGTAACATTTTTTTACTTAATGTCTATTTTGTCAGATATTATTATACCTACCTCAGCTCTCCTTTAGTTACTATTTGCATAGAATATCTTTTCCATCCTATCACCTTAAACTTCTCTGATTCTTCAGATCTAAAGTGAGTTTCTTTAGACCACATATACTTAGGTCATGTTTTTCTAAATCCATTTTTCCAACATTTGCCTTTTAAACTGAGAGTTTAATCCATTTACAGTTTAAAGTAATTATTAAGGGACTGATTTCTGCCATTTTGCTGTTTATTTTCTGTACACCTCATATTTTTGGTTCTCCAGTTTCCCCCTTACTGCTTTCTTTTGTAATTTCGTTGTTTTTTCATAGTGTATCATTTCAATTCCTTTCTGAAATCCTTTTCTATATATTTCTTAGTTACTTTTGTGGTTACTCCAGTGATTAGAATTAACATCTTAAATTTATAACAATGTAGTTTTATTAGTACACAAAATCTCTGCTACTTTCAGTTCTATCCCTCCTTTTTTGTGCTGTTATTATCATCACAAATTACATCTTTATGATTGTGTGCCAACTAACATATTTATAATTATTGTTTTATGTACTTAATTTTAAATAATATAGAAAAAAGAGGAGTTTAAAATAAAAAATACACTAATGCTTGCTGTTATATATTGGTGTTCTGCATTTCTTTGTATGGTATTCTTTCATTTTAGCCAGAAAGACTACCTTTAGCATGTTTCATAATGCATTCCTACTAGTGATAAAGTCCCTCAGCTTTTGCTTATCAGGATTGTCTAAATTTCTCCTTCATTTTTGAAGGACAGTTTTGCAAGATGTAGTATTCTTGGCTGACAGACTTTTCATTCAGTCCTTGAAATATTTCGTGTGTTTGCCCTCTAGCTTCCATTGTTTATAATAAAAAAAACAGCTGTTAATCTTACTGTGGACCATTTGTACATGATGAGTCAACTTTTTCTTGCTGCTTTCAAGATTTTCTCTTAGTCATTGGCCTTCAACAATTTGATTATAATGTGTCTAAGAGTGAATTTCTTTGAATTTATCCTGCATGGAGATGATTGAGCTTCTTAGAAGTGTAGATTAATGTTTCTAATCAAATTTGGAAGGTTCAGTTTGTGCATCACTATTTCTCCAAATATTGTTTCTTCCCCTTTCTCTATCTCTTTTGGAATCCCCACCCTCTATATGTTGGTAAACTTGATGGTGTCTCACAGGTCTCTCAGGCTCTGTTCATTGTTCTTAATTAGTTTTTCTTTCTGCTCCTCAGACTACATAATTTCAATTGAGTTAAATTCAACTTTATTGATTCTATCTTCTGTTTGCTGTTTAACCATTCTAGTAAAATTTTTATTTCAGCTATTTTACTTTTAGCTCCAGAATATCTATTTGCTTCCTTTTTATAATTTATATATCTTTTTTTATATTATCTATTTGGTGAGACATGAGAAATCATTCACCTGGTTTCCTTTATTTTCTTTGTACATGGTTTTCTGTAGCTCTTTGGGCCTACTTAAGATAACTGATTTAAAGTCTGTCTATTAAGTGGTATGTCTGGGCCTCCTCAGGGATAATTTCTATTAATTTCTTTTTTTCTGTTAATGAACTGCACTTTCTTATTTCTTTGCAGGTCTCCTAAGTTTTTGTTTGAAACTGGACACTTCGAATATCATGATGTGGAAAAACATGGTGTCCTCCCCCTTCCCAGGGTTTGTTGTTGTTGTTTGTTGTAGATTGTAGTTGTTTGTTTAGTGACTTTTCTCCTTTTTTTCTACTATATTCATTCTCTTCTGTGATCACTAGGTTACTTTTCTATTAGCTTAGTAGTCAGCAAGTGAATTGACAAAGATTTTCTTAAAGGATTGAAGTAAAATAAAACCTCCCGGGTTTTGTGGCTGGGCTCTACATGTGCTTTAAGGCATGGGTTGCCTCAAAATTCAGCTGGGCTGTTTAAAACACTGCTTTCACCTTCATTTCCCTTTTGTGCAGAGCCTGGAGGTCATTCAGGGGTTAAAAACAAAAACAAAAACAAAATCAAAACAAAAAAAATTAGGGCTTTCTTAGGTATTTTTTGAGTGTATGCCCTTGCCTGGACATGCATGTAGACTTCTAGATGCTCAGGGATATGTGGAAGCTTCCAAAACCCTTATTCCTCATAGCATCTCACTCCCCATATTTACTCTCAGGCTTCTAGTGTGTCTACTCTTTGCCCCAGTTGATATACTTTGTCCCAAGCAGCAATGGCTGATTGTCTAAATATTTTTGGGCAGACACCTTTTGTGTTTATCACCCCCAAGAGACTTCAAGTCAGGTGAAATAAAGGTAAGCCCTTTGCATTAGTCTTTCAGGGAGACACCAAACACATCAAAACAAGGAACTACAGTTCTTTGAGAATAAGCTTGGCTTTGCTCCCTCTGGTACCATGAAGCAACATCAGAAATGCAGGATTCCATCTTCAAGCTGCCACCAAACCAGGGAGGGAGTGATATAGAAAGTGTAAGGTAAAATATCAAAAAGAATTCCTACTAGGTTTCAGCCAATAAGTTGATTATGACAGTTTTTCCTGTGTTTCTGTGGAAGGACAAGCTCTGAATTTCCCATCTCTTGCCATTTTTGCTGACATCATTTCTCCGAATTAGCTTGTAATAAGAAAAAACTTTTCTTTCCAGTTATAACAAAAAGAAAATTTATAAAATGGGATAGCTTTATAGAGTACATCTAAAGGAATTTTTCTCGAGTAGTCAAGCTCTAACAGAAAGAAGAAAGGTAGGGAGGACACTGGTGGTAGAAAGAAAGAGGCTTCCTAGTTCATTGTGATAGCTTAATAGATAATCTAACAACATATTATACACAGTTATGGAAATCTACACTTGTCTCCAGTGTCTCCTTCTTCATTTTAATTTTCTTCTGTTTGAATTTAGAAATGTTTTCTCCCTAATTACAACATAATCCAGTGTATTGTATAAACTCTCTTTCTTTCACCACTACCACCCCCTCCATTGATGATACTTTTCTGAGGCTAGGTGGATTCTGGGAGAGAGAGATGAGGCTCAGTGCTAAAACATGATAATTCTAGAATGTCAAATCAGCCAAAATTATTATCTAGGTTACTGATTTTCTAACTTTTAAAGAAGAAATTTGTTTTTAATTAAGTCTCACAAAGAATATAAACACACAGACATAAATAGACATATTTATTCCAGGTGTTCCCTGAAGTACTTCACAGAACTATAGGAACTTAGGGGTACATTTTCAAGTCTACTGGTCCAGGCCAGCAATCCCATTTTATTGTTAAGGTAACTGGGACTCTAGGAGGCGAAGATCTTGACCAGCCAAAGTTCCTCAGAGATTCAATTGCAGAGTCAAGCCCAGTTCACAATCCTTTCTAACCTCTTCCTTCTTTCTCTGCCTCTATCCCTAAGCAAAAATTCAGTCCCGATCCATTGCCAAGAATATTCAGTGCTAGAATGTAAATGTTCTCATTTCCACTACAACCACTGAATTGCATAATGACAAAATGACAAATGCAGCTTGTTAAAGGCCAACTGATGCTAAGGAATAATCAAATGAAGTGAATATGCTCAGAGAAAAAGTATAGAACCATGGAGCCCCCTTGGGGTCTTTCAAAGGTTCTAGAGTAATTATATAAACAGCCTGGGCAATAGAACTCTCACCAGCACACTAACTAGGGTCCTGTATTCAAGCATTACCTTTATAATGACTATTATATTATAAGTTACCTCAAAAATAGACAATGGTTCAACAATGTACAAAGCCATGCTGGCTGCTGCCACCAAAAAGCCTGTGTGCAAGCACAGGTTACAACCCACACCCTGCTTCGTGGGAGCACGTGCAGCCCACCACTGCCAGGGTCCCGCGATCCAGGGACAATTTCCCCGGGAGAAGGCACGGCACACCTCAGGCTGGTGCAACGTCCTGACGGCTCCTGGCACTGCAGGTTTGCCTTGCAATCGCACACATCCCTCCCCTCGGCCTGAGTGAGCTAGAACCCCTGAGTCAGCGGCTTCTTTAACCCCGTCCTGTCTGAGCGAAGAACAGACGCCCTCCAGAGACTTACACACAGAGGCAGGGCTAAAGCTGAGCCAATCCAAAGCTGAGCCCCGGGAGCTGTGCCAACAAGAAGAGAAAGGGAAAACTCCCCCAGAAGCCTCAGAAGCAGCAGATTAAACCTCCACAATCAACTTGATGTACCCTGCATCTGTGGAATACCTGAGTAGACAATGAATCATCTTAAATTGAGAAGGTGGACTTTGAGAGCAAAATTTATGATTTTTTCGCCTTTTCATCTTTTTGTGAGGGTGTATGTATATGCTTCTGTGTGAGATTTTGTCTGTATAGCTTTGCTTTCACCATTTGTCCTAGGGTTCATTTGTCCATTTATTTCTTTTTAAAAGTATTTTTTCTTAATAATTATTTTTTATTTTAATAACTTTATTTTATCGTACTTTATTTTATTTTATCCTCTTTCTTTCTTTCTTCCTTTCTTTCTACTTTTTCTCCCTTTTATTCTGAGCCATGTGGATGAAGGGCTCTTAGTGTTCCACCCAGAAGTCAGTGCTGTGCCTCTAAGGTGGGAGAGCCAACTTCAAGACACTGGTCCACAAGAAACCTCCCAGCTCCACGTAATATCAAATGGCAAAAATCTCCCAGAGATCTCCACCTCAACACAAACACCCAGCTTCACTCAACGACCAGCAAGCTACAGTGCTGGATACCCTATGCCAAACAACTAGCAAGACAGGAACACAACCCCACCCACTAGCAGAGAAACTGCCTAAAATCATAATTCCACACACACCCCACAACTACACCAGACGTGGACTTGCCCACCAGAGAGACAAGATCCAGCCTCATCCACCAGAACACAGGCACTAGTCCCCTCCACCAAGAAGCCTATACAACCCACTGAACCAACTTTAACCACAGGGGACAGACACAAAAGACAAGAGGGGCTACGAATGTGCAGCCTGCAAAAAGGGAGATCCAAAACACAGTAAGATAAGCAAAATGAGAAGAAAGAAAAACACACAGCAGATTAAGGAGCAAGATAAAAACCCACCAAACCTAACAAATGAAGAATAAATAGGCAGTCTACCTGAAAAATAATTCAGAATAATGATACTAAAGATGATTGAAGATCTTGGAAATAGAATAAGAAAATGCAAGAAACATTTAACAAAGACCTAGAAGAAATCAAGATGAAACAAACAATGATGAACAACACAATAAATGAAATTAAAAATACTCTAGATAGGATCAATAGCAGAATAACTGAGGCAGAAGAAAGGATAAGTGACCTGAAAGATAAAATAGTGGAAATAACTACTGCAGAGCAGAAGAAAGAAAAAAGAATGAAAAGAACTGAGGACAGTCTCAGAGACCTCGGGATCAACATTCGAATTACAGGGGTCCCAGAAGAAGAAGAGGAAAACAAAGGGTCTGAAAAAATATTTGAAGAGATTATAGTTGAAAATTTCCCTAATATGGAAAAGGAAATAGTTAAGCAATTCCAGGAAGCACAGAGAGTCGCATAAAGGATAAATCCAAGGAGAAACAAGCAAAGACACATATTAATCAAACTGTCAAAAACTAAATACAAAGAAAACATATTAAAAGCACCAAGGGAAAAACAACAATTAACACCCAAGGGAATCCCCATTACACTCACAGCTGATCTTTCATCAGAAACTCTGCAAACCAGAAGGGAGTGGCAGGACATATTTAAAGTGATGAAGAAGAAAAAACTGCAACCGAGATTACTCTACCCAGCAAGGATCTCATTCAGATTTGATGGAGAAATTAAAACCTTTACAGACAAGTAAAAGCTGACAGAGTTCAGCACTACAAAACCAGCTTTACAACAAATGCTAAAGGAACTTCTCTAGACAAAAACACAAGAGAAGGAAAAGTCCTATAATAACGAGCCCAAAACAATTTAGAAAATGGGAATAGGAACATACATATCGATAATTACCTTAAATGTAAATGGACTAAATGCTCCCACCAAAAGACACAGATTGGCTGAATGGATACCAAAACAAGACCCATATATATGCTATCTACAAGAGACCCACTTCAGAACTAGAGACACATACAGACTGAAAGTAAGGGGATGGAAAAAGATATCCCATGCAAATGGAAATCAAAAGAAAGCTGGAGTAGCAATTCTTATATCACACAAAATAGACTTTAAAACAAAGAATATTAGAAGAGACAAAGAAGGACACTACACAATGATCACGGGATCGATCCAAGAATAAGATATAACAATTGAAAATATTTATGCACCCAACATAGGAGCACCTCAATACATAAGGAAATACTAACAGCCATAAAAGGGGAAATCGACAGTAACACATTTATAGTAGGGGACTTTAACACCCCACTTTCACCAATGGACAGATCATCCAAAATGAAAATAAATAAGGAAACACAAGCTTTAAATGATACATTAAACAAGATGGACTTAATTGATATTTATAGGACATTCCATCCAAAAACAACAGAATACACATTTTTCTCAAGTGCTCATGGAACATTCTCCAGGATAGATCATATCCTGGGTCACTAATCAAGCCTTGGTAAATTTAAGAAAATTGAAATTCTATCAAGTATCTTTTCCGACAACAATGTTATGAGGCTAGATATCAATGATAGGAAAAGATCTGTAAAAAATACAAACATATGGAGGCTAAACAATACAGTATTTACTAACGAAGTGATCACTGAAGAAATCAAAGAGGAAATAAAAAAATACCTAGAAACAAATGACAATGGAGACAGGACGACCCAAAAGCTATGGGATGCAGCATAAGCAATTCTAAGAGGGAAGTTTACAGAAATACAAGCCCACCTTCAGACACAGGAAACATCTGGAATAAACAACCTAACCTTGCACCTAAAGCAATTGGAGGAAGAAGAACAAAAAAAAACCAAACTTAGCAGAAGGAAAGAAATCATAAAAATCAGATCAGAAATAAATGAAAAAGAAATGAAGGAAATGATAACAAAGATCAATAAAACTAAAAGCTGGTTCTTTGAGAAGATAAACAAAATAGAAAAACCATTAGCCAGACTCATCAAGAAAAAAGGGAGAAGACTCAAATCAATAGAATTAGAAATGAAAAAGGAGAAGTAACAACCGACACTGCAGAAATACAAAAGATCAAGAGAGATTACTACAAGCAACTCTATGCCAATAAAATGGACAACCTGAAAGAAATTGACAAATTCCTAGAAATGCACAACCTGCCAAGACTGAATCAGGAAGAAATAGCAAATATGAACAGACCAATCACAAGCACTGAAATTGAAACTGTGATTAAAAAGCTTCCAACAAACAAAAACCCAGCACCAGAAGGTTTCACAGGGGAATTCTGTCAAACCTTTGGGGAAGAGCTAACACCTATCCTTCTCAAACTGTTCCAAAATATAGCAGAGGGAGGAACACTCCCAAATTCCTTCTACGAGGCCACCATCACCTTGATAGCAAAACCAGACAAGGATGACACAAAGAAAGAAAACTACAGGCCAATATCACTGATGAACACACATGCAAAAATCCTCAACAAAATACTAGCAAACATAATCCAAGAGCACATTAAAAGGATCATACCACATGATAAAGTGGGGTTTATTCCAGGAATGCAAGGATTGTTCAATATACACAAATCAATAAGTGTGATAAACCATATTAACAAATTGAAGGAGAAATACCATATGATCATCTCAATAGATGCAGAGAAAGCTTTCGACAAAATTCAACACCCATTTATGATAAAAATCCTGCAGAAAGTAGGCATAGAGGGAACTTTCCTCAACGTAATAAAGGCCATATATGACAAACCCACAGCCAGCATCGTCCTCAATGGTGAAAAACTGAAAGCATTTCCACTAAGATCAGGAACAATACAAGGTTGCCCACTCTCAGCACTCTTATTCAACATAGTTTTGGAAGTTTTAGCCACAGCAATCAGAGAAGAAAAGGAAATAAACGGAATCCAAATTGGAAAAGAAGCAGTAAAGCTGTCACTGTTTGCAGATGACATGATACTATACATAGAGAAGTCTAAAGATGCTACCAGAAAACTACTAGAGCTAATCAGTGAATTTGGTAAAGTTGCAGGATACAAAATTAATGCACAGAAATCTCTGACATTCCTATATACTAATGATGAAAAATCTGAAAGTGAAATCAAGAAAACATTCCCATTTACCATTGCAACAAAAAGAATAAAATGTCTAGGTACAAACCTGCCTAAGGAGACAAAAGATCTGTATGCAGAAAATTATAAGACACTGATGAAAGAAATTAAAGATGATACAAATAGATGGAGAGATATAGCATATTCTTGGATTGGAGGAATCAACATTGTGAAAATGACTCTACTACCCAAAGCAATCTATAGATTCAATGCAATCTCTATCAAATTACCACTGGCATTTTTCACAGAACTAGAACAAAAAATTTCACAATTTGCATGGAAACAGAAAAGACCCTAAATAGCCAAAGTAATCATGAGAACGAAAACCAGAGCTGGAGGAATCAGGCTCCCTGACTTCACACTATACTAGGAAGCTACAGTAATCAAGACAGTATGGTACTGGTACAAAAACAGAAATAATGATCAATGGAACAGGATAGAAAGCCCAGAGATAAACCCACGCACATATGGTCACCTTATCTTTGATAAAGGAGGCAGGAATGTACAGTGGAGAAAGGACAGCCTCTTCAATAAGTGATGCTGGGAAAACTGGACAGGTACATGTAAATGTATGAGATTAGATCACTCCCTAACACCATACACAAGAATAAGCTCAAAATGGATTAAAGACCTAAATGTAAGGCCAGAAACTATCAAACTCTTAGAGGAAAATATAGGCAGAACACTCCATGACATAAATCACAGCAAGATCCTTTTCGGCCTACCTCCTAGATAAATGGAAATAAAAGCAAAAATGAACAAATGGGACCTAATGAAACTTCAAAGCTTTAGCACAGCAAAGGAAACCATAAACAAGGCCAAAAGACAACCCTCACAATGGGAGAAAATATTTGCAAATGAGGCAACTGACAAAGGATTAATCTCCAATATTTATAAGCAGCTCATGCAGCATAATAAAAAAAACACAAACACTCCAATCCAAAAATGGGCAGAAGACCTAAATAGACATTTCTCCAAAGAAGATCTACAGACTGCCAGCAAACACATGAAAGAATGCTCAACATCTTATATCATGAGAGAAATGCAAATCAAAACTACAATGAGATATCATTTCACACCAGTCAGAATGGCCATCATCAAAAAATCTAGAAACAGTAAATTCTGGAGAGCATGTGGAGAAAAGGGAACACTCTTGCACTGCTGGTGGGAATGTGAATTCGTTCAGCCACTATGGAGAACAGTATGGAGGTTCCTTAAAAAACTACAAATAGAACTACCATATGACCCAGCAATCCCACTACTGGGCATAAACCCCGAGAAAACCAAAATCAAAAAGTGTCATATACCAAAATGTTCATTTCAGCTCTATTTACAGTAGCCCAGAAATGGAAACAACCTAAGTGCCCCTCAACAGATGAATAGATAAAGAATATGTGGCACATATATACAATGGCATATTGCTCAGCCATAAATAGAAACGAAATTGAGCTATTTGTAACAAGGTGGGTAGACCTGGAGTCTGTCATACAGAGTGAAGTAAGTCAGAAAGAGAAAGACAAATACCGTATGCTAACACATATATTTGGAATTTAAGAAAAAAAAATGTCATGAAGAACCTAGGAGTAAGACAGGAATAAAGACACAGACCTACTAGAGAATGGACTTGAGGATATGGGGAGGGGAAAGGTGAGCTGTGACAAAGCGAGAGAGAGGCATGGACATATATACACTACCAAACTTAAGGGAGATAGGTAGTCGGAAGCAGTCGCTGAGCACAGGGAAATTAGCTCGGTGCTTTGTGACCGCCTGGAGGGGTGGGATAGGGAGGGTTGGAGGGAGGGAGACGCAAGAGGGAAGAGATATGGGAACATATGTATATGTATAACTGATTCACTTTGTTTTAAAGCAGAAACTAACACACCATTGTAAAGCAAGTATACTCCACTAAAGATGTTAAAAAAAATTTATAGAGACTGTTTTATGAACCAGTTGTATATGGTTTCTGTTGGTGAATGCACAATGAGCACTTGAAAGAATATGTAGTCAGAAGATTTTGCATAGTCTATTATATAAGTGTCAAGGTGTTTGACAGTGTTGTTCTGATCCTCTATGTCTTTACTGATTTTTTGTTTCTTTTTACTATAAACTTCTGAGAAAAAGGTGTTCAAAACTCTTACTACAATGGTTTGATTGCCTATTTGTCCAATTGTCCAATTGTCTGTCAGTTTTTGTTTTATGTACTTTGAGCCTTTCTTATTAATCGTATTCATGTGTATGATAGTTAATTATTCCTGATGAATAGACCCTTTTATCTTTTTCAAATAGCTATCTTTTGGGGTAATATTTCTTATTCTGAAGTCTATTTTATTGATATTAATATAGCAATTTCAGCCTTCATATGCTTATTATTTGCCTGGTATAACCATTTGCATCCATTTACTTTCAACATTTTTGTGTCTTTACATTTATAGTGTGCCTCTTGTAGTTTGGTTTGCTTTTTTTTAATGCATTTTGATAATCGTTATCTTTCAGTTGGAGCACTTAGCCAATCAACATTTAATGCAATTATTGAAATTGTAGGGTTTAAGTGTATTATTTTATTCTTATTTTTTCTGATTTGTCTCTCCTAGTTTTTGTCCTATTTCCTTTTCCTGTCTTTTTCTTTTTTTGATTTATGAATTTTTTTAATGTAAATATCTTTTAGAGAGTCATTTTATTTTCTCTATTGGCCTTTTAGCTATTTTTATTTGTATTTTTTAGTGGTTGTCCTAAGGCCTGTGATATGCATAACAAACTTTTCACCATGTATTTGGAGTTAATATTTTTCCACCTCACAGAAAATATAAAACTTGCAACCATATACATACATCACCACAGCAATCCTCAATTTTTTATACCATATTTAATACATATAAATATGTATAGGGCTTCCCTGGTGGCGCAGTGCTTGAGAGTCCGCCTGCCGATGCAGGAGACGCGGGTTCGTGCCCCGTTTCGGGAAGATCCCACATGCCGTGGAGCGGCTGGGCCCGTGAGCCATGGCCACTGAGCCTGCGCGTCCGGAGCCTGTGCTCCGCAAATGGGAGAGGCCACAACAGTGAGAGGCCCGCATAACGCAAGGAAAAAAAAAAAAAAAAAAAGAATAAATATGTATATTAATCGACATAAGTTGTACACTTCAGAGAATGTTACACATACATATACAGTAAGGTGTGTTTTAAAGAAATTAAGATATTAAGAAAATTAAGAGAAAAAATAGTGTTTGATATTCAGCTATTTATACTTGTGATGCTTTTCATTTAGTCTGAAAGATCTGGGTTTCCCTCGAGCATGATTTTTCTACAGCCTAAAGGATCCTATATAGCAATTAATTATTTCAGAATTCCTTTATCTGAAAATATCTTTATTTTACCTCCATTTTGAAGGTTATTTTTACTGGATATAGAACTCTAAACTGACAGCTTTTCTTTCAGCACTTTAATCATACTGCTCTACTCTCTTCTGGCCTTCATGAATTCTGATGGAAGTATATCAGGATTTGAATTGTTACCCCATATATAAGGTGTCATTTTCAGCTGGCTACTTTCGCAATTTCTTTCTATCTTTCATTTCCAGAAGTTGGTCCCGTATGTATTTAAGCACGGTCTCTTCATTTATATCTTCTTTGGGGTCTGGTGTGGTGAATGAATCTGTAACATGATTTCCTTTGCCAAATTTTATAACTTCTCAGCCATTTTTTCTTCAAATAACATTTTCTGTCCCATTCTCTCTTTCTTCTCTTTCTAGTACTCTCATTCCCATCTGTGAAAATTTAGTGCTGTTCCACAGGTCACTGAGGATCTCTTCATTTTTTTAATTTGTTTATTTTTTTTCTTATTTTTCAGATTGGACCATTCCTATTGATATGTCTGCAAGTTCACACAGTACTTTTTTATTTTTTACATCTTTAGTGGAGTATATTTGCTTTACAATGGTGTGTTAGTTTCTGCTTTATAACAAAGTGAATCAGTTATACATATACATATGTTCCCATATCTCTTCCCTCTTGCATCTCCCTCCCTCCCACCCTCCTTATCCCACCCCTCTAGGTGGTCACAAAGCACCGAGCTGATCTCCTTGTGCTATGCGGCTGCTTCCCACTAGCTATCTATTTTACGTTTGGTAGTGGATATATGTCAATGCCACTCTCTCACTTTGTCACAGCTTACCCTTCCCCCTCCACATATCCTCAAGTCCACTCTCTAGTACGTCTGTGTCTTTTTTCCTGTCTAAGACCTAGGTTCTTCATGACATTTGTTTTTCCTAGATTCCATATATATGTGTTAGCATACAGTATTTGTCTTTCTCTTTCTGGCTTTCTTCACTCTGTATGACAGACTCAAGGTCCATCCACCTCACTACAAATAACTAAGTTTCGATCTTTTTAATGGCTGAGTAATATTCCATTGTATATATGTGCTACATCTTCTTTATCCATTCATCTGATGATGGACACTTACATTGTTTCTATCTCCTGGCTATTGTAAATAGAGCTACAATGAAAATTTTGGTACATGAGTCTTTTTGAATTATGGTATTCTCAGGGTATATGAACAGTAGTGGGATTGCTGGGACATATGGTAGTTCTATTTGTAGATTTTTAAGGAACCTCCATACTGTTCTCCCTAGTGGCTGTACCAATTCACATTCCCACCAGCAGTGCAAGAGTGTTCCCCTTTCTCCACATGCTCTCCAGCATTTATTGTTTCTAGATTTTTTAATGATGTCCATTCTGACAGCTGTGAGATGATATCTCATTGTAGTTTTGATGTGCATTTCTCTAATGATTAATGATGTTGAGCATTCTTCCATGTGTTTGTTGGCAGTCTGTATATCTTCTTTGGAGAAATGTCTATTTAGGTCTTCTGCCCATTTTTGGATTGGGTCATTTGTGTTTTTGTTATTGAGCTGCATGAGCTGCTTATAAATTTTGGAGATTAGTCCTTTGTCAGTTGCTTCATTTGCAAATAATTTCTTCCATTCTGAGGGTTGTCTTTTGGCCTTGTTTATGGATTCCTTTTCTGTGCAAAAGTATTGAAGTTTCATTAGGTCCCATTTGTTTATTTTTGTTTTTATTTCCATTTCTCTAGGAGGTGGGTCAAAAGGGATCTTGCTGTGATTGTCATAGAGTGTTCGGCCTTTGCTTTCCTCTAAGAGTTTGATAGTTTCTGGCCTTACATCTAGGTCATTAACCCATTTTGAGTCTATTTTTGTGTATGGAGTTAGGGAGTGTTCTAATATCATACTTTTACATGTATCTGTCCAGTTTTACCAGCACAACTTATTGAAGAGTCTGTCATTTCCCCACTCTATATTCCTGCCTGCTATATCAAAGATAATTTTACCATATTGCAAGGGTTTATCTCTGGGGTTTCCATCCTGTTCCATTGAGCTATATTTCTGTTTTTGTGCCAGTACCATACTGTCTTGATTACTGTAGCTTTGTAGTATAGTCTGAAGTCAGGGAGCCTGAATCCTCCATCTCTGTTGTTCGTCCTCAAGATTGTTTTGGCTACTCAGGGTCTTTTGTGTTTCCATAAAAATTGTGAAATTTTTTGTTCTATTTCTGTGAAAAATGCCAGTGGTAGTTTGATAGGAATTGCATTGAATCTATAGATTGCTTTGGGTAGTAGAGTCATTTTCACAATGTTGATTCATCCAATCCAAGAACATGGTATATCTCTCCATGCATTTGTATCATCTTTAATTTCTTTCATCAGTGTCCTACAATTTTCTGCGTACAGTTCTATTGTCTCCTGAGGTAGGTTTATTCCTAGATATTTTATTCTTTAGGTGGCAGTGGTAAAGGGGAGTGTTTTCTTGATTTCACTTTCATTTTTCTCATCATTAGTGTATAGGAATGTCAGAGATTTCTGTGCATTAATTTTGTAACTTGCTACTTTACCAAATTGATTGATTATCTCTAGCAGTTTTCTGGTAGCGTCTTTAGGGTTCTCTATGTATAGTACCATGTCATCTGCAAACAGTGACAGCTTTACTTCTTCCTTTCCAATTTAGATTCCTTTTTTTTCCTTTTCTTCTCTGATTGCTGTGGCTAAAACTTCCAAAACTATGTTGATTAAGAGTGGTGAGAGTGGGCCACCTTGTATTGTTCCTGATCGTAGTGGAAATGCTTTCAGGTTTTCACCATTAAGGATGATGTTGGCTGTGGGTTTGTCATATATGGCCTTAATTATGTTGAGGAAAGTTCCCTTTATGCCTACATTCTGCAGGGTTTTTATCATAAATGGGTGTTGAATTCAGTCGAAAGCTTTCTCTGCATCTATTGAGATGACCATATGGTTTTTCTCCTTCAATTTTTTAATATTGTGTATCACATTGATTGATTTGCTCATATTGAAGAACCCTTGCATTCCTGGAATAAACTCCACTTGATCATGGAGTGTGACCCTTTTAATGTGCTGTTGGATTCTGTTTGCTAGTATTTTGTTGAGGATTTTTGCATCTATGTTCATCAGTGATATTCGCCTGTAGTTTTCTTTCTTTGTGACATCCTTGTCTGGTTTTGGTATCAGGGTGATGGTGGCCTGGTAGAATGAGTTTGGGAGTGTTCCTCCCTCTGCTATATTTTGGAAGAGTTTGAGAATGTTAGGTGTTAGCTCTTCCCCAAAGGTTTGACAGAATTCCCCTGTGAAACCTTCTGGTGCTGGGTTTTTGTTTGTTGGAAGATTTTTAATCACAGTTTCAATTTCAGTGCTTCTGATTGGTCTGTTCATATTTTCTATTTCTTCCTGATTCAGTCTTGGAACGCTGTGCATTTTTACGAATTTTTTCAATTCTTCCAGGTTGTCCATTTTATTGGCATAGTGTTGCTTGTAGTAATATCTTATGTTCTTTTGTATTTCTGCAGTGTCAGTTGTTACTTCTTTTTCATTTCTAATTCTATTGATTTGAGTCTTCTCCCTTTCTTTCCTGAGGAGTCTGGCTAACGATTTATCAATTTAGTTTATCTTCTCAAAGAACCAGCTTTTAGTTTTATTGATCTTTGCTATCATTTCCTTCATTTCTTTTTCATTTATTTCTTATCTGATCATTATGATTTCTTTATTTCTGCTAACTTTGGGGTTCTTTTGGTTCTTCTTTCTCTAATTCCTTTAGGTTCAAGGTTAGGTTGTTTTTTCGAGGTGTTTCCTGTTTCTTAAGGTAGGATTGTATTGCTATAAAATTCCATCTTAGAACTGCTTTTGCTTCATCTCATAGGTTTGGTTCACCATGTCTCCATTGCCATTTGTTTCTAGATATTTTTTTAATTTCCTCTTTGAATTATTCAGTGATCACTTCATTATTAAGTAGTGTATTGCTTAGCCTCCATGTGTTTGTATTTTTTACAGATCTTTTCCTGTAATTGATATCTAGTCTCATAGCATTGTGGTCGGAAAAGATACTTGATACAATTTCAATTTTCTTAAATTTACCAAGGCCTGATTAGTGACCCAGGATATGATCTATCCTCGAGCATGTTCCATGAGCACTTGAGGAAAATGTGTATCCTGTTGTTTTGGGATGGAATGTCTGATAAATATCAATTAAGTCCATCTTGTTTAATATATCTTTTAAAGCTTGTGTTTCCATCTTTATTTTCATTTTGGATGATCTGTCCATTGGTGAAAGGGGGGCTTTAAATTCCCCTACTATGAATGTGTTACTGTTGATTTCCCCTTTTATGGCTGTTAGTATTTGCCTTATGTATTCAGGTTCTCCTATGTTGGGTGCATAAATATTTACAATGGTTATATCTTCTTGGATCGGTCCCTTGATCATTGAGTAATGTCCTTTTTCTCTTGTCTTTATTTTAAAGTCTATTATGTCTGACATGAAAATTGCTACTCCAGCTTTCTTTTGCTTTCCATTTGCATGGAATATCTTTTTCTAGCCCCTCACTTTCAGTCTGTATGTGTCTCTAGGTCTGAAGTGGGTCTCTTGTAGACGGCATATATATGGAATTTGTTTTTGTATCCATTCAGCCACTCTGTGCGTTTTGGTGGGAGTATTTAATCCATTTACATTTACAGTAACTATCAATATGTATGTTCCCATTCCCATTTTCTTAATTGTTTGGGTTTGTTATTGTTGGTCTTTTCCTTCTCTTGTGTTTCTTGCCTAGAGACGATCCTTTAGCATTTGTTTTAAAGCTGGTTTGGTAGTGCTGAACTCTCAGCTTTTGCTTGACTTTAAAGGTTTTAATTTCTCCATCAAATCTGAATGAGATCCTTGCTGGGTAGATTAATCTTGGTTGTAGATTTTTCTCCTTAATCACTTTAAATATATCCTGCCAGTCCCTTCTGTCTTGCAGAGTTCC
>NW_006769335.1:914179-920262 GCF_000442215.2 Lipotes vexillifer
AGATCAGCTGTTAACCTTATGGGGATTCCCTTGTGTGTTATTTGTTGTTTTTCCCTTGTTTCTTTTAATATGTTTTCTTTGTATTTAAATTTTGACTGTTTTATTAATATGTGTCTTGGTGTGTTTCTTTCTGGATTTATCCTCTTTGGGACTCTCTGTGCTTCCTGGACTTGATTAACTATTTCCTTCCCCATATTAGGGAAATTTTCAACTATAATCTCTTCAAATATTTTCTCAGTCCCTTTCTTTTTCTCTTCTTGTTCTGGTACCCCTATAATTCGAATGTTGGTGCATTTAATGTTACCCCAGAGGTCTCTGAGACTGCCCTCAGTTCTTTTCATTCTTTTTCCTTTATTCTGTTCTGCAGTAGTTATTTCCCCTATTTTATTTTCCAGGTCACTTATCCATTCCTCTACCTCAGTTATTCTGC
Source organism: Lipotes vexillifer (assembly GCF_000442215.2). NCBI lineage: Eukaryota > Metazoa > Chordata > Mammalia > Artiodactyla > Lipotidae > Lipotes > Lipotes vexillifer. The sequence continues at coordinate 914,610 of NW_006769335.1, forward strand.
TATTGATCCCTTCTGGAGTATTTTTAATTTCATTTACTGTGTTTTTCATCATTGCTTGTTTCATCTTTATTTCTTCTAGGTCCTTGTTGAATGTTTCTTGCATTTTCTCTATTCTATTGCCAAGGTTTTGGATCATCTTTACTATCATTATTCTGAATTCTTTTTCAGGTAGACTGCCTATTTCCTCTTCATTTGTTAGGTCTGGTGGGTTTTTATCTTGCTCCTTCATTTGCGGTGTGTCTTTCTGTCTTCTCATTTTGCTTATCTTACTGTGTTTGTGGTCTCCTTTTCACAGGCTGCACGTTTGTAGTTCCTGTTGTTTTTGGTGTCTGTACCCAGTGGCTAAGTTTGGTTCAGTGGGTTGTGTAGGCTTCCTGGTGGATGGGACTAGTGCCTGTTATCTGGTGGAGGAGCCTGGATCTGTCTTTCTGGTGGGCATATCCAAGTCTGGTGGTGTGTTTTGGGGTGTCTGTGGACTTATTATGATTTTAAGCAGCCTCTCTGCTAATGGGTGGGGTTGTGTTCCTGTCTTGCTTGTTGTTTGGCATAGGGTGTCCAGCACTGTAGCTTGCTGGACGTTGAGTAAAGCTGGGTCTTGGTGTTGAGATTGAGATTTCTGGGAGATTTTCGCCATTTGTTATTTCATGGAGCTGGGAGGTCTCTTGTTGACCAGTGTTTTGAAGTTGGCTCTCCGAGCTCAGAGGCACAGCAGTGACTCCTTGCTGTAGCATCAAGAGCCTTTCATCCACAAGTCTCAGAATAAAAGTGAGAAAAAGTAGAAAGAAAGAAAGAAAGAAAGGAAGGAAGGAAGGAAGGAAGCAAGGAAGGAAGGATAAAAGAAATTAAAATAAATTAAGGTAAAATAAAGTTATTAAAATAAAGAATAATTATTAAGAAAATATTTTTTTAAAAAAAATTTAAAAAAAAAACGGACAGATAGAACCCTAGGTCAAATGGTGAAATCAAATTTATACAGGTAAAATCTCACACAGAAGAATGCACATACCCAATCACAAAAAGAGAAAAGTGGCAAAAATAATAAATCTTGCTCTGAAAGTCCACCTCCTCAATTTGGGATCATTCGTTGTTTATTCAGGTATTCCACAGATGCAGGGTACATCAAGTTGACTGTGGAGATTTAATCTGCTGCTCCTGAGGCTGCTGGGAGAGATTTCCCTTTCTGTACTTTGTTTTCACATTTCCCGGGGCTCAGATTTGGAATTGTCCCCGCCTCTGTGTGTAAGTCGCCTGAAGGCGTCTGTTCTTTGCTCAGACAGTATGGGGTTAAAGAACAGCTGATTTTGTGGCTCTGGCTCACTCAGGCAGGGGGGCTGGAGGGGCACGATGTGGGGCGAGCCTGCAGCGACAGAGGCAGGTGGGACATTGCACCAGCCTGAGGCAATCCGTGCGTTCTCGGGGAAACTGTCCCTGGATTCCGGGACCGTGGCAGTGGCGGGCTGCACAGGCTCCCTGGAATGCAGGTGTGGATAGTGACCTGTGTTCGCTCACAGGCTTCTTGGTGGCGGCAGCTGATGCCTTTGTGTCTCATGCCTGTCTCTGGGGTGTGCGCTGTTAGCCGCGGCTCACGCCCATCTCTGGAGCTCCTTTAAGCAGTGCTCTTAATCCCCTTTCCTCGTGCACCAGGAAACAAAGAGGGAAGAAAAAGTCTCTTGCCTCCTAGGCAGCTGCAGACATTTTCCCAGACTCCCTTCCATATAGCTGTGGCACACTAGCCCCCTTCAGTCTGTGATCACGCAGCCAATCTCAGTCCTCTCCCTGGTATATGACCGAAGCCCAAGCCTCAGCTCCCAGCCCTGCCTGCCCCGGCAGGTGAGCATACAAGCGTCTCGGGCTGATGAGTGCTGGTCGGCACCGATCCTCTGTGTGGGAATCTCTCTGCTTTGTCCTTCACACCCCTCTTGCTGTGCTCTCCTCCGCGGCTCCGAAGCCTCTCCCCTCCACCACCCAAAGTCTCCACCTGCGAAGGGTCTTCCTAGTGTGTGGAAACTTTTCCTCCTTCAAAGCTCCCTCCAATTGGTGCAGGTCCCCTCCCTGTTCTTCTGTCTCTGTTTTTCCTTTTTTCTTTTGCCCTACCCAGGTACGTGGGGAGTTTCTTGCCTTTTGGGAGGTCTGAGGTCTTCTGCCAGTGTTCAGTAGGTGTTTTGTAGGAGTTGTTCCACGTGTAGGTGGATTTCTGATGTATCTGTGCGGAATAAGGTGCTCTCCGTGTCTTACTCTTCTGCCATTTTCCCCTTCTCCCCACTCAGTTCTTCTTATATCATCTCCATTTGCTCTTGACTCCATATAACTCTTATTTCAAAATTTGTTTTTTTCCACTGAAATTATCATTTAGTTTTATCTTACATTTCTAATTTCTGCTAATACCACCTACATTTTCATTCATTGTATTTTCTTTAACTCACCAAACACAGTTTTAACAGCTGCTCTGAAGTCCTTGTCTGATAATTCTAACATACAGGTGATCTTGGAATTGTCACCTTTATTTCTGAGAGTGGCTCATACTTTTATGGCTCTTTATATGTAGAATAATATTGGCTTGTTTCCTGCACATGGTAAATGTTGTATTGTAGAGCTCTGTATTCTCTTATATGCCTCTTAACAGTGTTGAATATTTTAGCCACTGATTAACTTGGCTAGACTCAAATTATTACTAATAGTTACCAGAAGATTACTCAAATTTGGTTAGAATCAAATTTCAAGCTGTGATGCCTGCTGTGGGAGGCAGCTAAGATCTCAGTTAAGACCGATTTCAAACTGCGTGGTTCAGCCAGTGACTTGGCAGAGTTTTTACACAAATTGTGGATTCTTCTCTGGATTTTTCTTTTTGGGTTCCTCTTCAGTCTTTGGAAGCCCTATACCCTGAGCTCCTTCCCCAAGTCTTTCTAGCCAGAAAGACAGCACTCCTTCATAAGAATTTTCTCTATCCTGTGCTGTGCCACAATTTTGGTTTCCCTCAGTTCAAAGTAATAAAAATGGGAAACCTACCCCATTTGATCACTTTCTCAGAGTTTAGATTCCCCTATAGAATATAATTGCTTTTTTTTTGTTCCCCAGAGACTTTGGGTAGTTGTTTTATTGCATTTGGCCCAGAGTTTATTGTTGTCACTTCAAGAAGGTTGATTTATTAGGAATGTATTCCTCCACACAGGAAGAAGTACTGTGTAAATTTAAAATAAACATTTATGGTTATAAACAAACTCTATGCCCAAGGTCGTATAGTTACAACATGGTATAGTCTACTCTCAAAACCAATTCTTATTTTCCACTGTGCAACGGTTTTCAAACAATACCCACAAAGAGTGCACACCATTGATACTAAAATGAGTTTCCAAGTGAATTTTCATGATTCTTCTAGTTTGATATAATTTCTCAGATGCCCTCTCAGATGCTTCTGAGACATGCCTACCCCTAATCACAGTATGGTGGTCAAGCCATGGTTGAACTGACCCTAAGCTATTGGGTAGGCCAAAAGGTTCATTCAGTTTTTTCTGTAAGATGGTTCTAGTAGCACTTGGCTGTCTTTAACATCATTCAAAACAATTTTGTTAGATTGTATGTGACATCTGTCATATCAGTGTGCATTAAAAAAGACTTATCAAAGTTGGTGAATTTTTGTGTAGCCATTTTAATATTGGAGATGGAAGAAAAAACAATATTTTTGGCACATTATGCTTTATTATTTCGAGAAAGGTAAAAATGCAACTGAAACACACAAAAATATCTGTGCAGTGTATGGAGAGGATGCTGTGACTGATCAAACATGTCAAAAGTGGTTTGTGAAGTTTTGTGCTGGAGATTTCTCATTGGACAATGCTCCATGGTTGGGTAGACCAGTTGAAGGTGATAGCGATCAAATCGAAACAATAACTGAGAACAATCAACGTTATACCACGTGGGAGAGAGCCAACATCCTCAAAATATCCAAACAAAGCACTGAAAATCATGTGCACCAACTTGGTTATGTGAATCGCTTTGATGTTTGGGTTCCACATAAGTTAAGCAAAAAAAACCTCTTCTTGACCATATTTCCTCATGCGATTTTAAATTTGTTTTAAAACAAATTGTGACAGGCAATGAAAAGTGGATACTGTAGAACAATGTGGAATGGAAGAGATCATGAGGCAAGTGAAGTGAACCACCACCAACCACACCAAAGCCCGATCTTTATCCAAAGAAAGTGATGCTGGGTATATGGTGAGATTGAAAGAGAGTCCTCTATTATGAGCTCCTTCTGGAAAACCAAACGATTAATTCCAACAAGTACTGCTCCCAATTTGACCATCTGAAAGCAGCACTCGATGAAAAGCATCCAGAATTAGCCAACAGAAAACGCATAGTCTTCCATAAGGATAACGCAAGACTGCATCTTTCTTTGATGACCAGGTAAAAACTGTTACAGCTTGGCTGGGAAGTTCTGATTCATCTGCCATATTTACCAGACATTACAGCTTCAGGTTTCAAATTATTTCGGTCTTTAAAAATTCTCTTAATGGAAAAAAATTTCAATTCCCTGGAAAATTATGAAGTTACCTGAAAAATGACAGAAGGTAGTGGAACAAAAGGGTGAATACATTGTTCAATAAAGTTCTTGGTGAAAATGAAAAATGTGTCTTTTATTTTTACTTAAAAACCGAAGGTATTTTTTGGCCCACCCAATAGTTTACCTTTGGATAGCCCATTCCATCTTGAGAGATCCCATTTAAGACTTACAGATTCATAAACACCATTGCAACAGCTTTCCTGGGGATGAGTTAGACCCCAAGGAACTTATTTATATTCACCGAGCCACCAGAGACTAATTTATAAGCCAGAGTCTATTTATTAATTTTCAATGAGCAATATCTAACTCCTGAGCAAGATGAGAACTTATATCAGCTATTCTCCTCTCAGTAGGGAAACACACTTGGGAAAGTAAATCAAGATCAAACTCCCAGAGTAAATGCAGTCAGAGCATAGAGCATGAATATTTTGAAGGAAAATATAAAATCCTGATAGCTGTGAGATTCTGTCCTCCCCCAGCCACTTCTAGCTGAAGTCATGAATTCCTTCTGCCTGCCTCACCTAATTCTGGAATTGGGGAGGGAAATTCAATAAACTGTTTGGGGGTTGGGATTAGTCTTCCTTCCTGCTTTGGCTTTGACAGTTTTTAATCCAGTTACTTACTGAATCTAAACTCTGCTCTGAATGATCCCCGTTCTGTGTAGTCATGCCCTCCAGGGCTACTACCAACTGTTTTTTACCCACTCCTGTCAGATAGAGCCTTGATAATATGACTTGTCTGCAATCCGGGCTCTCACTGATGTCAACAAACCCCTCTTAGTAAGCCTACACAAATTATGCTACAGATCTATTGACATCTTTTCCACTGCTATAGTCATCGTCATCATCATTATCATCATCATCATTTCGTTCTAGCAATTCTAGTAAAGTGGCTTTTACTTACATTATTGCATGATATCTTCCTAATAGCTCTGTGAGGTAGGAAAGGCAGTTATAATTACATCAACTTTATAGATGAGAAATCTGAAGCTCAGAAAAGTTATTTACTCAGACATGTGCAGCTAGTTAGCAATGAAGCCAGAACTGAGATCCCTGTCTATCTCACTTTCCAGTCTTAAACTCTTTTCCCTAC
>NW_006769335.1:920978-984845 GCF_000442215.2 Lipotes vexillifer
CCTACAATAGTATTTCACCCAAGATGCCTACTGTGATGCACATTCCTAAGCACTGTTTTCTTTTATCAGAATCCCCATGGAGGAATTCCTTAAAGGGTCTTTAAAGGGCCTCCCAGGTGTTTCTTATGAACAGGTAAAATGGCAAATACTGCCTAATACCCTGTATACCTATCAGTGTTAGCCAGTTAGTGACACCTCCCTCTAGTACAGTGCCTGAAATGTCCTAGGAATATTCATGTGGTCCTAGGCCTTTGAGTTACATCATTTTTAAGAGCTCATATTCCTTATTATGGGCCACTTCAGCTAGGGAGTCATGACAGGCTGAAGGATAATCTCAGAGGTGTTTGGCTATAGTTCCCACACACTTTCCTTTCTGGTATTTCACGTACAGGAAACCTTAATATTTGTTATTATTTTCAACTCTTTTGTTTTGTTTTGTTTTTGCATGAGTCCCGAGTAACCCATGTTATTGTGTCTCTTTTTGAACCAATGTGAATGTGACTTTCTCTCCAAATATGATACGTATTTCAGCTGACTAGTGTTCTATCATCCAAGGCCTTTGTTTCCCTATTAATCTAGGGAAATTTCTATTACCTCCCATGGATCCAAAAAAATGTGAGAGAGTTAAAACGCATGCCATCATTTTAAGGAGAATCTGCAGATCAGCTGTTGAGAAATATTGCTTTAAGTGCCCATCAAGCTTGACTCTTCCAGCTTTGCAGCTTCCTCTTTCAAAAAGCATATAGCCATCTACTTGGAGGGTCAATCGCTCTGCCTATCTTTCAGAAAGCCATGTGGGAACTATCAAGAAGGCCACATAGACTTCCCTACTCTAGAGAAAAAAATAGAGCCCTCCTGGCTCTATAAGGTCTAGCCTATCTCAACAGGACTAGAGTTCAACAGTAAGATTTGGTCATCAAGTCTTCCTTTTTTTCACACTGCCCCCTAGGCAATTTCCTTCTGGGACCTCATAGGCTGATTGAGGACACGATTTTAGAGTCTTGTGTCTGGACTCTCTCCTGCCTTCTTCTCTCCTCTCCTCTCCTCTCTTCTCCTGTCTCTCACTCTCACTCTCCCTCTCACACAACAGAGACATGTTAATACACTCTTGTCTTGAATAGAGATTCCTTCTTTTCTAGGACCATCCTCAAGTATTAGAACAGATGCTAAGATTCTATCTCTCCCTTGCTACTCAATGCTTTAGCCTCCATATCTTTCCTAACCCCTAAAAATCAATCTTCTAGTAGCAGATATCTGCTCTGTGGGGCTCAGGGAGGCAACCGGCTAAACTGAGGGCCAAGCTAAGCTTTATATTAATGAGGAATAGTCAGCTGGTAGAGGAGCAAATGAATAGGACTGACTATATCACTTTCTAGATGTCTGATCTTAGCTAATTAAGTCACTTAAATTCTCTAGAACTTACTTTCCTTAAATGATATATAGAGAAGAGTGATTTAGCAACAAGCTCTAAGTAAATGGTTTTCTAACTGTGATCTACATAACTTTGGGCCCATCACACTTCACTTCAACCAGAGCAACTCTGCTGTTCTCTGTAGTATAAGGAGGTTCCAACTCAAACTGCATTGGAACAAAGGGATTAACCAGTAAAAAACCTTAACAGCTTATCTAAAGAATTTTTAGGGCCAATCTAATCCTAACATGTTTTTATTAGGTAGTAGAAGTTCTCTATAACAACCTCAGAGAAATGAGCACATTTGTGGTTGGCTTATCCAAAGGACAAATTTACTAAGTGAGGATTTCTGCAAAGCCCAGTTAAACAACAGCATGAAAAGTTGGTAAGGGACATATCTGAGGACCAGTTCATAGTCATTAAATAATCATCCCAAGGGCATAACCTGCCCCTCCCCTTGTGGTATGTGTCCCATAGACACTGAGCTCCTCATAAGTTGTCTGCATAATCCTGCCTCACATTGGATAGAGACATTTATGAGTACTTACTATGTATTAGGCTCACAGGTGGGGAACAAAGGTGGTATTACAAAAAGATTTTTTGAACTATATGCTGCCTAAAAGGGGCTCACTTTATTTTCTTTTTTCGATTTTTTTTCCAGTTCATAGATAGACTTTTAATTCTCATAACAACATATTGATGTAGCATATCCTTACTTTACAGGTGTAAAACTAATGCGAGAGAGGTAAAGTTTGCCTAAAATCACAATTATTCCTTCATCGCACAACTTGCAAGTGGTGGATCTGGGACTCAAACCTATTTCTGCCTTACTCAGTAACACCTTATCATTAGTTGATAAGTCCTCTGGTTTCCACTTGGTGAGGAGATATGCAATCCATTCTTTCCTCTCTATTCCCATAGCCACTGTCTTAATTCAGACGCAAAATTTATCTTCTGGACTACTGCAATTGCTTATTGCATATGCCACACAAGAGCTCCTGGCTTCTTGTCTCTTGCCTCTCCAATCCATTCTTCACCTGGCTGCAGTATTCTTTCTAAAAAACAAATCTGACCATATTACCTCCCTTCTTAAACATCTTCAAAACTCCTACTGTCTTTAGAATGAAGTCCAAACTGAACATGAAACATGAGGCACTTCATGACACCACACAATTGCTTAGTGAAAAGCCTTGGATTCATCCTTGCTTTTCCTATTTCCTTACTCTCTTTGTCCATCAGTAAATTCTGTCAACAAGGACCTCTAAAACACGTCTTGAATCTGTGCACTATGCTACACATTTACAGCTACCACACTTGGCTGAGTCATCATAATCTGTCACTTAGACTGTTACAGTAACCTCCTAACTGCTTCACTGTTGCCTCCCTACACCCTATTCTCCACATGACAGCCATAGTAATATTTTTATTCTTTTGAATTTTTTACATCTTTATTGGAGTATAATTGCTTTACAATGGTGTGTTAGTTTCTGCTTTATAACAAAGTGAATCAGATATACATATACATATGCTCCCATATCTCTTCCCTCTTGCATCTCCCTCCCTCCCAACCTCCCTATACCACCCCACTAGGTGGTCCAAAGCACCGAGCTGATCTCCTTGTGCTATGCGGCTGCTTCCCAATAGCTATCTATTTTACGCTTGGTACTGTATATATGTCCAAGCCACTCTCTCGCTTTGTCACAGCTTACCCTCCCCCCCCCATGTCCCCAAGTCCATTCTCTAGTAGGTCTCTGTCTTTATTCCTGTCTTAACCCTAGGTTCTTCATGACATTCTTTTCATTTTTCATAGATTCCATATATATGTGTTAGCATACGGTATTTGTCTTTCTCTTTCTGACTTACTTCACTCTGTATGACAGACTCTAGTTCCATCCACCTCATTACAAACAGCTCAATTCGTTTCTTTTTATGGCTGAGTAATATTCCATTCTATATATGTGCTACATCTTCTTTATCCATTCAACCGATGAAGAACACTGAGGTCATTTCCATCTCCTGCTTATTGTAAATAGAGCTGCAATGAACATTTTGATACATGACTCTTTTTGAATTATGGTTTTCTCAGGGTATATGCCCAAGAGTGGGATTCCTGGGTCATATGGTAGTTCTATTTGTAGTTTTTTAAGGAACCTCCATACTGTTCTGCATAGTGGCTGTACCAATTCAAATTCCCACCAGCAGTGCAAGAGTCTTCTCTTTGTTCCACACCCTCTCCAGCATTTATTGTTTCTAGACTTTTTGGTGATGGCCATTCTGACTGGTGTGAGATTTTATCACATTGTAGTTTTGATTTGCATTTCTCTAATGATTAATGATGTTGAGCATTCTTTCATGTGTTTGTTGGCAGTCTGTATATCTTCTTTGGAGAAATGTCTATTTAGGTCTTCTGCCCATTTTTGGATTGGAGCGTTTGTTTTTTTGTTATTGAGCTGTGTGAGCTGCTTGTAAATTTTGGAGATTAATCTTCTGTCAGTTACTTCATTTGCAAATATTTTCTCCAATTATGAGGGTTGTCTTTTGGTCTTGTTTTTGCTTTCCTTTGCTGTGCAAAACCTTTGAAGTTTCATTAGGTCCCATTTGTTTAGTTTTGTTTTTATTTCCATTTCTCTAGGAGGTGGGTCAAAAAGGATCTTGCTGTGATTTATGTCATACAGTGTTCTGCCTATGTTTTCCTCTAAGAGGTTGATAGTTTCTTCCTTACATTTAGGCCTTTAATCCATTTTGAGCTTATTCTTGTGTATGGTGTTAGGGAGTGATCTAATCTCATACATTTACATGTACCTGTCCAGTTTTCCCAGCACCACTTATTGAAGAGGCTGTCCTTTATCCACTGTACATTCCTGCCTCCATTATCAAAGATAAGGTGACCATATGTGCGTGGGTTTTCTCTGGGCTTTCTAACCTGTTCCATTGATCTATATTTCTGCTTTTGGGCCAGTACCATACTGCCTTAATTACTGTAGCTTTGTAGTATAGTCTGAAGTCAGGGAGCCTGATTCCTCCAGCTCCGTTTTACATTCTCAAGATTGCTTTGGCAATTCAGGTTCTTTTTTGTTTCCATACAAATTGTGAAATGTTTTGTTCTAGTTCTGTGAAAAATGCCCTTGGTACTTTGATAGGGATTGCATTGAATCTGTAGATTGCTTTGGGTACTAGAGTCATTTTCAAAATGTAGACTATTCCAATCCAAGAACATGGTATATCTCTCCATCCATTTGTATCATAATTAATTTCTTTCATCGGTGTCTTATAATTTTCTGTATACAGGTCTTTTGTCTCCTTAGGTAGCTTTATTCCTAGATATTTTGTTCTTTTCGTTGCAATGGTAAGTGGGAGTGTTTTCTTGATTTCACTTTCAGATTTTTCATCATTAGTGTATAGGAATGCCACAGGTTTCTGTGCATTAATTTTATATCCTACTAGTTTACCAAATTCACTGATTAGCTCTAGTAGTTTTTGGGTAGCATCTTTAGGATTCTTTATGTACAGTATCATGTAATCTGCAAACAGTGACAGCTTTACTTCTTATTTTCCAACTTGGAATCCTTTTATTTCCTTTTCTTCTCTCATTCTTGTGGCTAAAACTTCCAAAACTATGTTGAATAAGAGTGGTGAGAGTGGGCAACCTTGTCTTGTTCCTGATCTTAGTGGAAATGCTTTCAGTTTTTCACCTTTGAGGACGATGTTGGCTGTGGGATTGTCATATATGGCCTTTATTAGGTTGAGCAAAGTTCCCTCTATGCCTACTTTCTGCAGAGTTTATATCATAAATGGGTGTTGAATTTTGTTGAAAACTTTCTCTGCATCTATTAAGATGATCATATGGTTTTTCTCCTTCAATTTGTTAATATGGTGTATCACATTGATTGATTTGCATATATTGAAGAATCCTTGCATTCCTGGAATAAACCCCACTTGATCATGGTGTATGATCCTTTTAATGTGCTGTTGCATTCTGTTTGCTAGTATTTTGTTGAAGATTTTTCCATCTATGTTCATCAGTGATATTCGCCTGTAGTTTTCTTTCTTTGTGACATCCTTGTCTGGTTTTGGTATCAGGGTGATGGTGGCTTAGTAGAATGAGTTGGGGACTGTTCCTCCCTCTGCTATATTTTGGAAGTTTTTGAGAAGGATAGGTGTTAGTTCTTCTCTAAATGTTTGATAGAATTCCCTGTGAAGCCATCTGGTCCTGGGCTTTTGTTTGTTGGAAGATTTTTACTCACAGTTTCAATTTCAGTGCTTGTGATTTGTCTGTTCATATTTTCTAATTCTTCCTGATTCAGTCTTGGCAGGTTGTGCATTTCTAAGAATTTCTTCAGTTCTTCCAGATTGTCCATTTTACTGGCATAGAGTTGTTTGTAGTGAAATCTCATGATGTTTTGTATTTCTGCAGTGTCAGTTGCTATTTCTCCTTTTTCATTTCTAATTCTATTGATTTGAGTCTTCTCTCTTTATTTCTTGATAAGTCTGGCTAATGGTTTATCAATTTTGTGTATCTTCTCAAAGAACCACCTTTTACTTTTATTGATCTTTGCTATCATTTCCTTCATTTCTTTTTTTGTTCTTTACATATTTATTGGAGTATAATTGATTTACAATGGTGTGTTAGTTTCTGCTTTATAACAAAGTGAGTCAGTTATACATATACATATGTTCCCGTATCTCTTCCCTCTTTTGTCCACCCTCCTCTCACCCTCCCTAACCCTCCCCTCTAGGTGATCCCATAGGAGCGAGCTGATCTCCCTGTGTTATGTGGCTGCTTCCCACTAGCTATCTCTTTAATCTTTCGTAGTGTATATATGTCCATGCCACTCTCTCGCTATGCCACAGCTTACCCTTCCCCCTCCCCATACCCTCAAGTCCATTCTGTTGTAGGTCTGTGTCTTTATTCCTGTCTTAACACTAGGTTCTTCATGACATTTTTTTCTTAAATTCCATAAATATATGTTAGCATGTTATTTGTCTTTTTCTTTCTGACTTACATCACTCTGTATGACACACTCTTGGTCCATCCACCTCATTACAAATAGATCAATTTCATTTCTTTTTATAGCTCAGTAATATTCCATTGTATATATGTGCCACATCTTCTTTATCCATTAATCTGATGTTGGACACTTAGGCTGTTTCCATCTCTGAGCTATTGTAAATAGAGCTGCAATTAATATTTTGGTACATGACTCTTTTTGAGTTATGGTTTTCACAGGATATATGCCCAGTAGTGGGATTTCTGGGTCATATGGTAGTTCTATTTGTATTTTTTTAAGGAAGCTCCATACTGTTCTCCATAGTGGCAGTACCAATTCACATTCCCACCAGCAGCGCAAGAGTGTTCCCTTTGCTCCACACCCTCTCTAGCATTTATTGCTTTAGATTTTTTGATGATGGCCATTCTGACTGTTGTAAGATGATATCTCATTGTAGTTTTGATTTGCATTTCTCTAATGATTAATGATGTTGAGCATTCTTTCATGTGTTTGTTGGCAGTCTATATATCTTCTTTGGAGAAATGTCTATTTAGGTCTTTGGCTCATTTTTGGATTGGGTTGTTTGTTTTTTTGTTATTGAGCTGCATGAGCTGCTTATAAATTTTGGTGATTAATCCTTTGTCGGTTGCTTCTTTTGCAAATATTTTCTCCCATTCTGAGGGCTGTCTTTTGATCTAGTTTATGGTTTCCTTTGCTGTGAAAAAGCTTTGAAGTTTCATTAGGTCCCATTTGTTTAGTTTTGTTTTTATTTCCATTTCTGTAGGAGGTGGGTCAAAAAGGATCTTGCTGTGATTTATGTCATAGAGAGTTCCGCCTATGTTTTCCTCTAAGAGTTTGATAGTTTCTGGCCTTACATTTAGGTCTTTAATCCATTCTGAGCTTATTTTTGTGTATGGTGTTAGGGAATGATCTAATCTCATACTTTACCATGTACCTGTCCAGTTTTCCCAGCATCACTTATTGAAGAGGCTGTCCTTTCTCCACTGTACATTCCTTCCCCCTTTATCAAAGATAAGGTGAACATACGTGTGTGGGTTTATCTCTGTGCTCTCTATCCTGTTCCATTGATCTATCTTTCTGTTTTTGTCGCATTACCCTACTGTCTTGATGACTGTAGCTTTGTAGTATTGTCTGAAGTCAGGGAGCCTGATTCCTCCAACTCCGTTTTTCATTCTCAAGATTGCTTTGGCTATTCGGGGTCTTTTGTGTTTCCATACAAATTGTGAAATGTTTTGTTCTAGTTCTGTGAAAAATGCCCATGGTTTTTTGATAGGGACTTCCTTGAATCTATAGATTGCTTTGGGTAGTAGAGTCATTTTCACAATGTTGATTCTTCCAATCCAAGGACATGGTATATCTCTCCATCTATTTGTATCATCTTTAGTTTCTTTCATCAGTGTCTTATAATTTTCTGCATACAGGTCCTTTGTCTCCTTAGACAAGTTTATTCCTAGATATTTTATCATTTTTCTTGAAATGGTAAATGGTATTGTTTTCTTGATTTAACTTTCAGATTTTTCATCATTAGTGTATGGTTATGCCAGAGATTTCTGTGCATTAATTTTGTATCCTGCAACTTTACCAAATTCATTGATTAGCTCTAGTAGTTTTCTGGTAGCATCTTTAGCATTCTCTCTATATACTATCATGTCATTTGCAAAGAGTGACAACTTTACTTCTTCTTTACCGACTTGGATTCCTTTCCTTTTATTTCCTTTTGTTCTCTGATTGCTGTGGCTGAAACTTCCAAAACTATGTTGAATAAGAGTGATGAGTGTGTGCAACCTTCTCTTTTTCCTGATCTTAGTGGAAGTGCTTTCAGTTTTTCACCATTGAGGACGATGTTGGTTGTGGGTTTATCATATATGGCTTTTATTATGTTTAGGAAAGTTCCCTCTACACGCACTTTCTGCAGGGTTTTTATCATAAATCGTTGTTGAATTTTGTCAAAAGCTTCCTCTGCATGTATTGGGAGTTTCATATGCTTTTTCTCCTTCAATTTCTTAATATGGTGTATCATGTTGATTGATTTGTGTATATTGAACAATCCTTGCATTCCTGGAATAAACCCCAATTCATCATGGTGTATGATCCTTTTAATGTGCTGTTGGATTCTGTTTGCTAGTATTTTGTTGAGGATTTTTGCATCTATGTTCATCAGTGATATTGGCCTGTAGTTTTCTTTCTTTGTGACATCCTTGTCTGGTTTTGGTATCGGGGTATGGTGACCTCGTAAATTGAGTTTGGGAGTGTTCCTCCCTTTGCTTTTTCATTTATTTCTGATCTGATCTTTATGATTTCTTTCCTTCTGCTAACTTTGGGGTAATTTGTTCGTTTTTCTCTAATTGCTTTAAGTGCAGTGTTAGGTTGTTTATTCAAGATGTTTTCTGTTTATTAAGGTAGGATTGTATTGCTATAAACTTCCCTCTTAGAACTGCTTTTGCTGCATCCCATAGGCTTTGCGTTATCATGTCTCCATTGTCATATGTTTCTAGGTATTTTTTTATTTCCTCTTTGATTTCATCAATGATCACTTCGTTATTAAGTAGTGTATTGTTTAGCCTCCTTGTGTTTGTATTTTTTACAGATCTTTTCCTGTAATTGATATCTAGTCTCATAGCATTGTTGTTGGAAAACGTACTTTATACACTTTCAATTTTCTTAAATTTATGAAGGCTTGATTTGTGACCCCCAAGATATGATCTATCCTGTAGAATGTTCCATGAGCACTTGAGAAAAATGTGTATTCTGTTGTTTTTGGATGGAATGTCCTATATATATCAATTAAATCCATCTTGTTGAATGTATCATTTAAAGCTTTTGTTCCCTTATTTATTTTCATTTTGGATGATCTGTCCATTGGTGAAAGTGGGGTGTTAATATCCCCTACTATGAAAGGGTTACTGTCACTTTCCCTTTTTATGGCTGTTAGTATTTGTCTATGTATTGAGGTGCTCCTGTGTTGTGTGCATAAATTTTTACAATTTTATATCTTCTTTTTGGATCAATACCTCGATCATTATGTAGTGTCCTTCTTTGTCTCTTCGAATAGTCTTTATTTTAAAGTCTATTTTGTCTGATATGTGAATTGCTACTCCAGCTTTGTTTTGGTTTCCATTTGCATGGAATATATTTTTCCATCCTCTTACTTTCAGTCTATGTGTCTCTAGGTCTGAAGTGCATCTCTTGTAGACACCATATATATGGGTCTTGTTTTTGCATCCATTCAGCCAGTCTGTGTCTTTTGGTGGGAACATTTAATCCATTTACACTTAAGGTAATTATCGATATGTATGTTCCTATTCCCATTTTCTTAATTGTTTTGGGTTTGTTATTGTACGTCTTTTCCTTCTCTTGTGTTTCTTGCCTAGAAAAGTTCCTTTAGAATTTGCTGTAAAGCTGGTTTGGTGGTGCTGAACTCTCTCAGCTTTTGCTTCTCTGTAAATATTTTAATACTTCCATCAAATCTGAATGAGATCCTTGCTGAGTAGGATAATGTTGGTTGTAGGTTTTTCTCTTTCATCACTTTAAATATATCCTGCCAGTCCCTTCTGGCTTGCAGAGTTTCTGCTGAACGTTCAGCTGTTAACCTTAAGGGTATTCACTTGTGTATTATTTGCTGTGTTTTTCTTTATATTTAATTTTTGACAGTTTGATTAATATGTGTCTTGGCATGTTTCTCCTTGGATTTATCCTCTATGGGACTCTGTGTGCTTCCTGGACTTAATTAACTATTTCCTTTCCCATATTAGGGAAGTTTTCAACTATAATCTCTTCAAATATTTTCTCAGTCCCTTTCTTTTTCTCTTCTTCTGTAACCCCTACAATTCGAATGTTGGTGCATTTAATGTTGTCCCAGGTGTCTCTGAGACTGTCTTCAGTTCTTTTCATCCTTTTTTCTTTATTCTTCTCTGCAGTAGTTATTTCCACTATTTTCTCTTCCAGGTCACTTATCCGTTCTTCTGCCTCAGTTTTTCTGCTATTGATCCCTTCTAGCATATTTGTAATTTCATTTATTGTGTTGTTTATCATTGCTTGTTTCATCTTAATTTCTTCTAGGTCCTTTTTAAATGTTTCTTGCATTTTGTCCATTCTGTTTCCAAGATTTTGGATCATCTTTACTATCATTATTCTGAATTCTTTTCAGGTAGACTGCCTATTTCCTCTTCAGTTGTTAGGTCTTGCTCCTTCATCCGTTGTTTTTCTGTCTTCTCATTTTGCTTATCTTACTGTGTATGGGGTCTTCTTTTTGCAGGCTGCTGGTTCGTATTTCCCGTTGTTTTTGGTGTCTGTCCCCAGTGGCTAACATTGGTTCAGTGTGTTATATAGGCTTCCTGGGGGAGGGGACTAGCGCCTGTGTTCTGGTGGATGAGGCTGGATCTTGTCTTTCTGGTGAGCAGGTCCACGTCTGTTGGTGTGTCTTGCTGTGTCTGTGGACTTATTATGATTTTTGGGAGCCTCTCTGCTAATGAGTGGGGTTGTGTTCCTGTCTTGCTAGTTGTTTAGCATAGGGTGTCCAGCACTGTAGCTTGCTGGTCGTTGAGTGAAGCTGGGTGCTGATGTTGAGATGGAGATCTCTGGGAGATTTTCTCCATTTGATACTATGTGGAGCTGGGAGGTCTCTTGTGGACCAGTGTCCTGAAGTTGGCTCTCCCACCTCAGAGACACTGCAGTGACTCCTGGCTGTAGCACAAAGAGACTTTCATCCACATGGCTCAGAATAAAAGGGAGAAAAAGGAGAAAGAAAGAAAGAAAGAAGAATGAATGAAAGAAAGAAAGAAAGAAGGAAGGAAGGAAGGAAGGAAAGAATGAAAGAAAGAAAGAAGATAAAATAAAGTAATGTAAAATAAAATATAGTTATTAAAATAAAAATAATTATTAAGAAAAAAATTTTTTTAAAGAAAAGAAAGAAATAACAAAAAACGGATGGATAGTACCCTAGGAGAAATGTTGAAAGCAAAGCTATACAGACAAAATCTCACACAGAAGCATACACATACACACTCACAAAAAGAGGAAAAGGGGAAAAAATAAATCTTGCTCTCAAAGTCCACCTTCTCTATTTGGGATGATTCGTTGTCTATTCATGTATTCCACAGCTGCAGGGTACATCAAGTTGATTGTGAAGCTTTAATCCGCTACTTCTGAGGCTGCTGGGAGAGATTTCCCTTTCTCTTTTTTGTTGGCACAGCTCCTGGGGCTCAGATTTGGATTGGCTCAGCTTTGGCCCTGCCTCTGCGTGTAGGTCGCTGGAGGGCGTCTGTTCTTCGCTCAGACAGGACGGGGTTAAAGAAGCAGATGCTTCAGGGACTCTGGCTCACTCAGGCCAGGGAGAGTGAGGGGTATGGATGAGGGGCAAGCCTGTGGCGGCAGAGGCAGGCGGGACGTTGCACCAGCCTGAGGCATGCTGTGCATTCTCCCTGGGAATTTGTCCCTTTATCCCGGGACCCTGGCAGTGGCGGGCTGCACAGGGTCCCCAGAAGGGAGGTGTGGATAGTTACCTGTGCTCTCACAGAGGCTTCTTGGTGGCGGCAACAGCAGTCTTAGCGTCTCATGCCCATCTCTGGAGTCCGTGCTGTTAGCTGCAGCTCGTGCCCGTCTCTGGAGCTCCTTTAAACAGTGCTCTTAATCCCCTCTCCTCGCGCACCAGGAAACAAAGAGGCAAGAAAAGGTCTCTTGCCTCTTAGGCAGCTCCAGAGCTTTCCCCGGATTCCCTCCCGGCTAGCCGTGGTGCACTAACCCCCTGCAGGCTCTCTTCATGCCGCCAACCCCAGTCCTCTCCCTGTGCTCCAACCGAATCCCGAGCCTCAGCTGCCAGCCCTGCCCACCCTGGCAGGTGAGCAGACAAGCCCCTTGGGCTTGTGAGTGTTGGTCAGCATGGATCCTCTTTGCGGGAATCTCTGCTTTGCCCTCCGCACCCCTGTTGCTGTGTTCTCCTCCGTGGCTCCGAAGTTTTCCCCCTCCGCCACCCACAGTCTCCATCCGAGAAGGTGCTTCCTAATCTCTGGAAACTTTTCCTCTTTCACAGCTCCCTCCCACTGGTGCAGGTCCCATCCCTATTCTTTTGTCTCTGTTTATTCTTTTTTCTTTTGACCTACTCAGGTTCGTGGAGAGTTTCTTGCCTTTTGGGAGGTCTGAGGTCTTCTGCCAGCGTTCAGTATGTGTTCTGTAGGAGATGATCCACGTGTAGATGTATTTCTGGTGTATCTGTGGGGAGGAAGGTGATCTCTGTGTCTTACTCTTCCACCATCTTCCCCCAAAGATCCATAGTAGTCTTTTTAAAATCCAAATCAGACCATGGTATTCTTCTGCTCCATACTTCCAATGATTTGCTATCTTATTCAAGGAAAATGATATATAAGACTCTAAATAATCTGCTCCTACCCCCTGCTAACCTTTTGCCCTATTATCTCTCTTTGTTCTTCCTCAAACATACCAAGTTCATTCCCATCTTAGGGTTTTCCCTAAGAAGTTTCCTCTGCCCAGAATGCTCTTCCTTCTTAGTGTCTCATGCCTGGTTTCTTCTCATGATTTAGGTCTCAGCTTAAATTTCATCTTCTCAGAGAGGCCTTCCTGGGCCACTCAAGTCAAGATCCACTCAGTCAGTCTATCATATCACCTAATCTTATTCTTTGCACAGCACTCATAACTATCTGTTATTTTCTTGTTTGTTTATGTTTTTCTTCTTAAACTAGACTTTAAGCTCCATGAAATTAAGGACTTTGCCTGTCTTGCTCACTACTCTATTTCTAGTGCTCACAATAGTGTGTGGAACACAATAAATACTCTGTAAATATTTGTGGAATGGATAAATTA
Organism: Lipotes vexillifer; assembly: GCF_000442215.2. Lineage (NCBI taxonomy): Eukaryota > Metazoa > Chordata > Mammalia > Artiodactyla > Lipotidae > Lipotes > Lipotes vexillifer. The sequence continues at coordinate 934,215 of NW_006769335.1, forward strand.
TCCTTTCCTACATCTCCAATTTCTCCTCTTATTACTTCTTTTCCCACCCTGCTCTCAGTTTTGTGAAAATTGCATAAACTTCTATGTTCTTTTTTGCCTTTGCCTCTTCTTTCTAGGATTCCCTAAGACTGAATCACCCTCCTGATAAGTTCCTAGTTATCATTCAAGACTCACTTCAAATATTACTTCATCTGAGAAGCCTTTTTCTGATCCCTCCAGGAAGAATACAGACTTTCCCTCTGTGTTGCTAGGGTGTCTCGTCTTATAGTCATTATGTGATGTTTTTATTTAATTTACTATCATCAGTTTACTGTCTGTCTCTCCCCTGAAGCCATTTCCAGCACTTTGTATAATTATTGGTGTTTAATGAGTATTTACTAAATTTATAAATGATGGAAAAGCCAAAGCCTTCCAAACTCTACCAGACCACCTCTTTAGCCTTCTTGAACTACTGAAGAGACAGCATGGGTACAGCATATTGAATCCAAAAGGCTTGGCTGTTGGAGTTGATAGTCTTTTCTATGTTTCTTACTAATTTCATGGCATTGAATGAGTTATTCACCTCTATAAGACTCATGATCTTCATTTGTAAAGTGGGCTAACAGGATGACAAACAGTCTTGGTTTACCTGAGACTGAGGCATTTCCTGGACACAGGAATTTCAGAGCTAAAACCATATAAATCCCAGGCACACAAGAAGAGTTAGTTATCCTAACTAACACCTACCTTGTTGTGTTGCAGTGGAACTTAGAAATAACATATGTAAAGCCCTTAGTACCTCTGAGTGTTTTCTGGTCTTTCTGACAACCATCTCTGCCCCTCCCCTTATTGATCTAACTGCAAATCTTGATCATCCCCTGGATTTCTCAGGACTTCCCTTTCCTATCTGACACCCTCAGACCCAATGAAAGAAGTATAACTTCATGTTTAAGACTTTGGGGGCTAGTATAACACAGGCCTGTGTTTGATGACTAACTATGCCTATTAACTTTGATCTTAGAAACTTACATAATGTCTCTGAACATTGGTATGCTCAAGCATTGAATAGTGAAGATAAGAGTACTTATGTAGAGGAAAAGTTTCCACCCTTGTCTTATCCCTCTGCCTCCTCTCTTCCGCAAAGAGGAGGTAATGCTAATATCAGTAAAAGAAGCCTATGACATTGATTGGGTCATATTCACTAGTGGGAGTTGTTGTTATACATAAAAAGATCATATGCATTTCTACATAGTCTCATCTTTCTCCTCCATTCCATTCAAGCCTGCTTTTATAGGGCAAAATTAGCCCTAAGTGTGCACATATCTTTGTTGTCATCATTGTTATTATCTCTCTGTCATTGTGGTCTCTGTTCTACACAAGCCCTCCTCTCCACATACCCACAAAACACACACTTTCATCTCCCTTGCAACTGAATGAGTCAGAGGATTCAGGACAAGCCCTTGGCAGATGTATTTGTTTCCTCTTAACTTCCCAATTTCATGCAAACGGTAAGAGGTGGTAAAGTCTGAAGATTCTTATTTTGGGCCCCAGATGCTCTCAGACAGGTTCCTAATTGTCCCAGGATTCCACAAGATATATGCAAAATGTCCTGGGTCTAAGATCCCAGCCTCCGAGAATGTGTGCTTTCCAGGGTAATGGGCTCAGGAAACTCACTCATTTGAGACCTGATAGTCTGTGTTGGGTTTACAAATATCCACATTTTACGGGTATAGAAAGGAGCACTGAGTTAACTTCACAACTGACATCACCACCCCTGCATAGCTACAGACCTTTCCAGATCCCTAACATCTGAGCCCTCTGATAGATCCATCTTTAAGCTCAATCCTACCCAGTTTCCCAAGTTCCCGTCTCAGGCTGGGATCTTCTGGTACAATGGTTGGCACTGGGCTCCTACATAGTCCCCAAATACTAGCCTCCAGCTAGATCTGGAGCTCCTGGGATATCTCCCAAAGCCAGTCATGGTTGCCTACATCAGGCTCTTCCTTTTTCTCAATTTAGTGGATCTATGGGCTCTGTCTTCTGCTTTTATCCTTACTATGAATTTCTACCTACTCAGTTTTACTTGTATTTCAACATATCTCCTGAAAAACTAACCCAGCTTAGTGACTATTATAGCTTTGGAGTTAAGTACGTTGAACAACCCACTTGCTATGCCTCAGTCAATCAATAAAAACATCAATGGGCATTGTTCCCAACTCCTTTGTGCATGATTTGATCATACCAGCCCTGATTTTCCAGCTGCAAACCTTGTCTCTCGGGTATACTTTCAGTTTGGGAACACTTCTGGCTTTCTGGACTTTGGTTTTCCCACACAAAGTTTTATTCTGCCTTTGACTTGGTTTTGGCATTCCTGTTACCTCAAAAGAAATCACAATTTAATTGGGAAGTTTGGACAGACCAGAACTTAACATATATTCTACTTTGGTCTTAGCAGGGCAGAGGGCACAGGAAAGAGAACCATCTCCTCCTTGGCTCTAGATTCTATTTTTCTGTTAATGCAGTTTAGGTTGGCATTGGCCCTTCTGATAACCTTGCCCACAGAACACTCAATGAACTTATAAGTTAAAGAAACTATAACTATAGTCAAAGAAAACTCGTAAGTTTCTTTCAAATCTGCTGCTACTAATCCAAGCCTTACCTATCTTTGTCTTTGAGCAATTGATTATTTGAATTTAAGTGCTGTTCTTTACATTTCTATTAAATGTAATTTAGTTTCATCCCATTGTTCCTCTTTATTAACAAAGTTGGGAGATTAAGAGTTCTAGTCCACCCTTTAAAAGCCCTAACTATAGTTGAAAGGGGACTATTGGTGGAGTCTCATTCACTCAATCACAATTATTGGGAAGTTTGGACAGACCAGAACTTAACATATATTCTACTTTGGTCTTAGCAGGGCAGAGGGCACAGGAAAGAGAACCATCTCCTCCTTGGCTCTAGATTCTATTTTTCTGTTAATGCAGTTTAGGTTGGCATTGGCCCTTCTGATAACCTTGCCCACAGAACACTCAATGAACTTATAAGTTAAAGAAACTATAACTATAGTCAAAGAAAACTCGTAAGTTTCTTTCAAATCTGCTGCTACTAATCCAAGCCTTACCTATCTTTGTCTTTGAGCAATTGATTATTTGAATTTAAGTGCTGTTCTTTACATTTCTATTAAATGTAATTTAGTTTCATCCCATTGTTCCTCTTTATTAACAAAGTTGGGAGATTAAGAGTTCTAGTCCACCCTTTAAAAGCCCTAACTATAGTTGAAAGGGGACTATTGGTGGAGTCTCATTCACTCAGCACTGGCAATATCTGGCATACTTGAAGGTTAAGACAAACTTAATTATGAACTTGCTACCTGCCAAGGGTCATGATGCCATCCTGATGGTGGTGGAAACCTTATCCTAATTATTCTTTTTAGCTCCTGCTTTAGACTCCCATCTGCTTGTGCCAGCACCATTCTATTCTTCTAAAAAATGATCTAATTATTAATACATATCCTAGTGTTTGTGATTTCTCTTCACACACACTCATCTCTATCACTTCTTGTTCCACCTGTCCACAGCTCATCATGTGGAAATTGACAGCTAGATGCACAGTGATGAATACTTGCTAGAGCTCCTACAGACATAATAATGAATTCATCTATTTTCCCACTGAAGAATTTGCCTAGGGTAGCTGTCTATTCTCTTTTAACCAAAATTCGTTCTTCAGTGCCACCATGGAGATTCATTATTTAGGATTGTGTAAAGTTTTCAGAAGCCCTCAATCTTGTAGATCTCAGATCTAAATATCCAACTGATTCATCCCATCTTCAATCACTTGCTCCTTTGCCTAGCCTAACAAGGACTTTGCTTTTTACTCCATATTGGCACGCCCAGCCCAATAAATATAATATGAGACACTGGAACATGTTATGGAAGGACTTCTGGACTTCTGTGAGCATCATTAGGCTGTGCCAAATCTCCAGTTCATTGGATATGAGTAGGAGAGTGAAGCTGCCAATTACCAACTCAATAACTCCAAGACAAATGTTTAAAGTTCCTAGTAGGCAAATTTAGTGACACCCCAAACATGATCCTCCAAAGGAATGGAGTGAGAGTGAAGGGTAGGAAGGGAAGGTGTCTTTTTTCCCTGAGCCCTTTAATCTGAGCCAACCTACCTATATATCATATACACCTACCAGGTCATAAAGCAAATAATCACCCCTTTGGTTCTAAGGAATCATTTAATTCCTAGTAGTGCCTCTTCTCCACTGCTTCTTACTTGGTTCCATATTTTGATAACTCCAGCACCTGCTCTGGCCCTCTTCACCAGTGGCAATCAATTTCTGCAACCTAAGAAACCGTATTTCCTGCCAGACTAGTTCCCTTTTACTTTTCAGATGGATTGGGTTGTAAGAGTTTAACTTTAGATAAGTTATGTTGGGGTGTGACCACTTATAAAGTGACCAGTGATCTGTATAATTGACTGGACTTCTGAATCTTCCCTACCTCACATTCCCCGGTACAGTATAGCAGTGGCTATATAACCCTACAGTCAGAAAGAGCTGAGTTAAAAATATGTCTCTGCCACTAATAAGCTGTATGCCTATGAGCAAGTGACAACTTCTCTGAGTCTCAGTTTACTCATATATAAAATGTGAATATTAAGGGAAAAACAAAGTTGAACAAGTATCATTGATATGCATTTAAGCCTTCCTTCCCCTAGTGCTAACTGCTTGACAGCTTCTCTATACTTAATATCTGTGACTGGGTCCAGCAACTCTTGTTCTACCCCAGGAGGCTGGTCTTGAACAGATACAGGCTCATTGCAGCCCACCCACTTCCTTCCCACCAATCAGGTTTGTGAATGCTGAGTTCTGAGGACAATAGCCCTTAGTTACATCCAGGGACCAGAAGGTTGTCTCCTCACTCTCCCAATAAGACCAACGAGGTCAGTCATATCTCACACAAGATGTGAAGAAATGTAAGATGACTCTTTCTATCATCTAGTTGACAATCATTTTTCTAGTCTGTATGTATTTGTACATCTAAATACTGAGAGGCCCCATGGCACACTAAAAAGACAGTAGAGACTTTAGGGTAAGAAAGTCCTGGATCAAAATCCTGACTATATCACTTATTAGCTCTAGGAAATTAGGCAAGTTTAGTTCTTTGAGCTTTAGTTTCCCCTAATATAAGAATCAAATGACCTAGAACATGGTATGTTCTCAATAAATACTAGTTCTCCCATCACCCTTTCTCCTTCTGTTTCATGGAGAAAGAGGTTGATCTTAACCGCAGGCACAGGGTGATGGTAGGGTGGTTGATGAACTTTCCCTCAGAGGTATAAAAAGAAAGGGTTAGAATGCAAAAAGTCCACCATGAGTATTGCAAAGGAGTCAGGGAGAGTAAAGCAGAGCTCCCAGTTAAAACAAGGTAATTAGATTATTGAAGTTGCGGCCCTCTTTGCATAGTTTCCTTCTGGTTTCTTTGCAGTGTTTCTTCTTTCCTCACCTCATGATGTTCTCCCATGCTGACCCTCTGTCTCCCAACTTCTCACCCACACACTTGGAATGAATAACTGTAAAATCCTACAACCACAAAGGTCTTCTCTAAGGGAGAGCAGCAAAGTGGGGAGGGAGGCTCACTACACTGACAACTCTGTGGGGAGTGGTGTCTTGAGGGACAGAGTGGTAGGGGCAGTTTAGAGGAGAGAAAATCAAGCCAAGTATTTAGGGCCTGTGGGAAGGAAGGGAAATGGAACTTGGTGGCTGAGGGCAGTCAATGTGATTCAGAATACCTTGTGTCCTCCCTACTTGCATCCTGTGACCACAGAGAAACAGACCAAAAGATACACCTTTCTTTGGCCTAAAAACATGGCTTAAGCATATCTGTGCATATCGGTGATGAAAAGCCACTCCAAAACACATCTCATCCTTTTTGTTGTCAGAGTAGTAAGCACGTGTCCCTTTCCCACCTGCCCTCCTGATAACTCAGCCAATTCCAATTGCTGCTTCAATTCAATTCAGAAAGTTTCAATTCCCAATCTCTCTCAGGTAAAATGACAGCTATAGAAGATAGCACTGTTTAGTGAAAAGACAATTATTGTCTTTTGAATAATAGGATTTCAGTTCAAGTCTAAATTCTGTCACTTACTAGGTGCATGACCTTGGGCCAGACATTAAGCTTCCATTTCTAGGTTTATAGAATTGGACTTACAGTACATTACTCATGGATTGTTGTGAGGACCAAATGAAATGGGACTTATAAAGCATTTGGCAAATAACGACTGACTGAATAAATACATATTTACCTCTCCATCACAGACAAGAGTTGGGGAACTTCTAGGTACAGACAATTGTAGTATATGATTCAGTCAGTTGAGCCTTGTGCTTAAGGCAGAGCATCTACAGCCACCATGCCTGACCGTGAATTCAAACCCTGCTGCTTACTAGTTGTTTTCAACTCTAAAATGGGGATAATAATTATAATGATAATACTAGTATATATCCAATATGAGACAAATAAATTAATATGTATAAATGCTTAGAATGATAACAAACACATAGTGAGTGCTCAATAATTGCTACTATTCTCATTCGCCATATATACTTATGGAGTTTTTAATGGAATATAGACTCCATAAGTATAGGGAATTTTGGTCTGCTTTATTCACTGCTGTTTTTCAGCACCTGAACAGTGCCTGGAACACAGTAGGTGCTTAGTATGTATTTGTTGAATGAATAAATGAATCATATTTATCTACTTTCCTCGCCCACACAAGTCTGGTGACTGAGCATTAGTATTTGGCAAAACTAGTGATATGACAGTTCAGAGCAACAGAAGGCAGCTTAGTTCCTAGCCCTTCTCCCACATCTAGCCCAACCTACACACAGCTGTCAACATCCCTGCACTAGATCCTCTTGTTGACACGGCAGGTGTCCTGTAGTCTTGGTATCAGGACATTTCAAAAGGAAAACTACTGTGTTTCCTTTTCTCTGGATATTGGGATCTAGGATAAACTGGCAGGCTAGAGCTCTGTCCTACACATGTCAATTATGATATCTGTCACACACACACATAGTGTTTTCTAAGGGAAGATGCCCTTCCAAAGTCCTATTAGGTATCCATGCTTTGGATCACATAATGTGCCCCCTCCCCACCTAAGCCATAACTAATTGAACTGAGGTGGCCATCTAACTAAGGGAAGACAATCTACACATAGGCTAGCCAAAGATGAGGCATTACAGATGTAATCTGGCATCAAAAAATGACCTAAGCCAATTAAGTTCTCTCACAAGAATTTGAATTAGGATGTCCCAAGAGAAAAAAATCAGTTAGCAACAGGAACTAAAGCTGAAAGATCATGATGAAGAAAGCCTGGATGAACCATGAAGGGCTATATGACAAGCTAACTGCAAGCCAAAGGTAGGAGAGAGTAGAGTACATTAGGGAGCAAAAGTTAGCAGTAAAGAAAAGATATAGAGAAAAGAACGGAGCAGACACTGGGTCATATTCATAGCTGCATACAGCAGGCCATAGAATCTAGTACTTCTATCTAGAATGACAAAAAGCTGGATAAAAAATTCTATTTGAATACAACAGAGAACTATTGAGGCAACAAGAACTAGGGGGGGATAACAATACAGAGATAATTTTACCTTAAATAGGTGAGCAAAATTCTATAGCCACTTTTACCTTGGTTTTATTTGCTTATTCTGGGCATGGGTGAAAAGGTTACAATCCAGTATTGTCAGTAGTGTGGGCTGCTGCGGGGGGATGTAGAAACTAGCAGAGATTTTGGTGGAGGCTGAGAGACCTCAAATGTATGGCCTGTATCCCCTCATACAACTGATAAATACCAGGGATACTTGGGGCAGGAGGCAAAATCCTATGATATCCTAAAAAGTAAAGCACTGAGTTATGGCATTAATGTTAATCAAAAATTATAGTTAAGGATCCACTAGAAGAGTGGCCATACAAATTACACCAGGCACTGAGTTGAAAGCCCTTGAAGTCCTGCAGCAAACCCTATGAATATGAGCCTTACCAGGAGAAGTGCAACCCATAGGTTACATAGCATAGTTTTTGATTGGATTAAGGTCATCAGCCACAATGCTATCCATCTACCCAGTAGAGTGAAGGCTGAAGCTTTTCTAAAGGAAGATAATCCCAACTTGACTTTCAACAGTATTTTTATACCATATATGGCATTCACTATAAAAGAATTGTGTTGAGGTAAAACAAAGGACCACATGACTAAAAGTGGAGAGAACAGACATTAAAAATATGCCCAAAGATGGTCCAAGTATTAGAGTTAACTGACAAGAACACTAAAATGATTACAATTATTAAGTTCAAGAAAAGAGAGGAGTAGGTGAATAAAATAGATAAAAGGAGAATTTCCTCAGATATTTGAAATTCATAAAAAGAGTCACAAGGAAATTTTAAAACTGCAAAATGTAATACTTAAATATAAGAATGAATTTGACGAGTTTAACTGAGTATCCCTTGTACATGTGAAAGCTGGATATCCATGCGTAAAAGAAGACTTCACTATAAGATCCATTTTTCTCTTGCTGCTCTTAAGATTCTCTTCTTGGTTTTTGCTTTCAGTATTTTTAATATGATGTGTCTATTTGTGGGTATCTTTATGTTTATCCTACTTGGAATAGTTGAGCTTCCTGGATGTGTAGGGAATCTCAGTAAGGTTAGCAGCTGACTTCTCATCAAAAAAAAAAAAAAAAAAAAAGAAGCCAAAATGCAGTGGGATAACACATTCAAAGTACAAATGGGAAAAAAAGTCAGTCAAGAAACCTACCCCAGCCAAACTATTCTTTCAAACTGAAGGCAAAATAAAGGCATTCCCAGATAAACAAAAACTGAGAATTTGTTTCTAACAATCTGGCTTTCAAAAATTACAGAAGCAAGTTCTGTAGTCTGAAAGTGAGTGAGCCCAGATAGTAATTCAAATTCACATAAAAAAATGAAAAGCACTAGTAAAGGAAACTTTGTAATTATAAAAGATAATATAAATACATATCATTTCCTCTTTCTTTCCTTTACTGATTTAGGAAACAATTGTATAAAATAATATGTATATAATGTATTTTGGGGGCCTATAACATGAAGAAATGTAACATATTTGCCAACTGCAGCACAAAGAAGGTTGGGTGTGGAGAAAAAGGTGTATTTTGCTAATTAAATGAGTCTATATGGCAACTCAAACACAAAAGAATAGATGAAGGGAATCAAAAATAATAAATAAGGTTAACATAAGAAAGATAAAAATATATTCTTATTCTCCATTCTTCTTTCAATTTATTTAAAAGACATAAAATTATATAAAGCAATAATTGTTACAATGTATTACTGAATTTGCAACATTTATAGATGTGATATGTATTACAATAATACCATAAAAGAGGAAGAATGAGGAATAGAGATATATATGTATATTTCTATATCACACTAGAATGAAGAAAATCTGAAGCTGATTCTGATCAGTATAAATGTATATGTTAAGCTCTACAGTAACCACTAGGGAAATAATTCAAAAATATATAATAAAAATATCATTAAAGAATTTTAAATGATACATTAGAAAATATTCACTTAATTCAAAAGAAAGCAGTAAAGGAGGAATAGAGAAAGAAAAAAAGATATGTGACACATAGAAACAACAAGTAAAATGGCAGATGTAAATCCAGGTATATTAATAATAATATTAAATGTGAATGGATTAAATAATCCATTCAAAATACTAAAATTATTAGAATGGATTAAGAAAATATCCATCTATATGCATTCTACAGGAGAAATACTACAGATTTAAAAAATGAAATATAGTGAAGGTCAAAGAATGGAAAAAGAAATATCACACAAACAGGAACCACAAGAAAACTGAAGTGACTACACTAATATCAGACAAAACAGACTTTAAAACAAAGTGATAAAGACACAAAGCGGGACATTTTATAATGATAAAAGGGTTAATCCATCAAGAATATATAACAATTATAAGTATATATGCATCTAACAATAGAACACTAAAATGCATGTAGTAAAAACTGATAGAAATGAAGTGAAAAATATACAATTCAACAATAATAATTGGAGATTTCAATACTTCATTTTCAATAATGGATAGAACAACTAGGCAGAAGATCAACAAGTGAATAGAAGACTTGAATAATACCATAAACCATTTGAGGGAAATTTATAGCTGTAAATGCCTATATTAAGAAAGAAAAATGATTTCAAATCAATAACTTATTTTTCCGCAATAAGACACTGGAAAAATAATAGTAAGAATTAAACCTAAAGCAAGATGGACCAAATAATACAGATTAAAAAATAAATTTATGAAATAGAACATGCAAAAATAATAGAGGAAATTAATGGAATCAAAATCTGGTTCTTTGAAAAAAAATCAACAAAATTGACAAATCTTTAGTTAAATTGACCCCCAAAAAAGTGAGAAGACTCCAATTACTGGAACCAGATATGAAAGACAGGTTACTAATGGTCTTACAGAAATTAAAAGTAGGAATGCTATGAAAAATTGTGTGCCAATAAATTAGAAAACAAATGAAATGGATAAATTCTTAGGAAGACACAAACTAGCAACATTCATTAAAGAAGAGGTAGAAATCATGAATAGACCTATAGTAAGTAAAGAGGTTGAATTGGTAATCAAAAAATTACCTACAAAGGAAAGCCCAGGCCCAGATACCTTAACCATTCAGTTCTATCAAAAGTTGAAAAATAATACATATAAATTTCCAGAAAATAGATGTGGTGGGAACGTTTTCCAACTAATTCTGTGAGGCCATTAGTACCCTGATACCAAAAGCAAACACATCACAAGATAAGAAAACTAAGATCACTATATTCTTCAAATATAAATGCGAAAATACTAACAATCCAAATCCAGAAACATTAAAAACCTATACAATATGACCAAATGGGATTTGTCTCAGGAATGCAAGGTTGGTTCAACATCCCCCCAAAATCAATTAATGTAACATACCATATCAATAGAATAATAAACAAAAACCACATTATCATCTCCATATATACAGATAAAACATTTGACAAAATCTGTCACCTTATCATGGTAGAAACACTCAATAAACTAGGAATATAAAGGAACATCCTCAGCTAGAAAAAAATGCATCTCTGAAAATTTCACAGCTCCTCTCTCTCTCTCTCTCTCTCTCTCTCTCTCTCTCTCTCATTCTTTCCATCTCTCCTTTATCTCCAGACTTTCTCTCCACTTATTCCTTTCCCTCAGCCTATAAACAAAATCAAGTGCCTTCCATTCCTTTACACACAAAAGTCATGTTAATCCTCTGCTCAGAAACGTGAATGGCTTCTAAACTCTTTTAGGAGAAAAGCCAAAGTCATTAAAATGTCCATAGAAACTCTGACCTCATCTCTTGCTATTTTCCCCCTCACTGTGCTCCAACCACACTGGCATGCTTTCTCTTCCTCACCACGTGTGTGTCCTCCTCAGAGCCTTTGCCTAGATCATCCCAGGTTCCTTCTGCCTGGAATCATCTTTAATATACATGTCTCACTCTTTCAATTTCTTCACATCTCTGCTCAAATGTAGCCTTGTCAAATAGGCCATCCCTGACTACCTTGTTTAACATAGTACCCCAACCTTATCATTCTCTCTTCTCCTTACACAGCATTATTTTTCTCCCTATCTCCACCACTAGAATTTGGGCTCCATGAAAATGGGAACTTCGAGGTGTTTTTATTTGTTTTCTTTAACTTCTGTGTGCCAGCGCATTGAATAATACTTGACACTGATCAAGAAAAAAAAAACGCCCCTTATGTCCATAACTGATCTCGTATTCACAATTCAACCTCAATATTATTACAAGCTGGTCAGACACTCACAGCCAGGCCATTTTGTTCTCCTGTTGGATATAAACAGTCTTATCGGATACCATCCCACACAAGATTACTCTGAGACCAAGGCAAAATGAAGCAAAACAAGGCTCTGTCATAATTTTGTCTGAGACAAAATAAAGGTGACTGTGTCACCTATAACATACCCAATCATAAAATTGCCCCCTATATTTTCAGTAACATTTAAAGCAAACCTCCACTTTCTTTGACCCTCTCCAAAATCACACAAAAAGCCCAAATCTTATAATAGTTTCTTTCTAAGATATTCTTATTGAGATATTCCATGGTTCTACATGGTGTGTGTTCTCTCTTGCTGCAATGAGTAAAATACCCAATTTGTTTAACTACAAGGTGTCCCTGGTGGTCTTTAGTTCAAGTGCATTGACAGAATTTGAGGCACCAATAAAGATTTCCCTGAGATACTCATTCCCTTGGACTGAGACTTTTAGTATTGATATATAACAATCTGCACATTTGAGATCACTTGTGTCTCTATTGGAACAAGGTTCCAAATGCTGTTAACTGAGCGATAAATCCATGCTAAATTGGACTCCACTAGTTCACTGAAGCCTTTCAACATTGGGTTTATTTTGTTTTCCTAGGAATAAGTCCCTCTTTGAGATTTTGGTTATTGATTAGATTTGTATTGTTCTTTTGTGAAATATTTTCTAGCATCTAACATCTGTTTGTCTAATGCCCCCTTTTCTGTCTGTATTCTTGTCTAGTGTCTTGACTGTTGCTTGCTTATAAGAGGAAAAGTCTATAGGGAGAGGAGGAGTACTGGTCCAATAAGTCTGTCCTCATGCTAGCCTTAGGGCTCAGAAGTTCAGAAATTTTTTTTTCTCAAACCAGTGTCCTTTGGACAAACTTTACCCCAGGTCATCATTTCAAAACCTTACAAGGATTTCTTCAGTCTTGTTTTTGTGTCCCTGAGAACTTCTGGTATTTAGTTCAGTCTGTCCAAATTTGGGACGTTTTGTCCAGCCCTTGATCAATGACTATTGGTCATTGACCAAGCTCTGGATACGCAGGTCATACAAGTACCTTCTTATGGACCTGGTGTAGTTCTTGTGGAGCCTTTTCCATCGAAAACTGCACCTCCTTCAGGCCAAACACCTGCTTCCTTTGTTTTCTAACTAGAATGCTAATATGCATATCTTGCAATCTGGTACAATCTTACCAAGGAAAATTTGGAATTACAGTGGTCACTTTGGGAGAAATTTGATAGGGACAAATGTTCTTTGAAAGATGCCTTAAAACAAAAAGGAAACCAAACTCTGAGTGTCCAATAGTCTACTTTCTTTAATTGGTATGAAGGGGCTTCTAAATGCAATTCAGACTCAAAAATTGCTTCCCTAAAACATTATTTAGCTAAAGCTATTGCAAAATATGAGTAGCTGTCTCCTAAATAGTACTTAGGATTAGCTTCTGATGTTGACATTCCTGTTTTTTCCACTTTTTTATTGATTATTGCAGATACGATATGTAAACAAAAATTTGACTGGAAAATCATCCCGTTACATGAACTTCAACATTCGGCTTAACATTTTAAAGAAAACTTACATACCAGAAATAAAAAAATTCATGAGAAATGTTTTGTCTAAAAGAGGTCATTTTGTCTAGGAGGGGGAAATATCTCCTTCATTTCCATATGTTGGGGGTTAATAAGTGCAGGCTTTTTAGTTATATAACTTCATAAAATTCTCAAGAACCTAAGTTATATCAAAATTTGTATGATTCTCTATTATGTGTACATGTCAAAAATATCGTTTTCTACATCTAAACTTTCTTCTCTTACTTTACAGAGAAAACATAACTATTTGTCTAAATCTGGCTCTTTCTCATTTTTCTGTATCATTTTCTCTCCTCTTTCCATTGTTATGTACATACTCTAGGAATATTTAGTTCAGATAAGCAGTAAAACTTGTCAAAGGAAAAAAAAATTATTAACAAAACAATTATGCTTCTTTGTGGACAATAAAAGTATATTTTTATATAATAACCATTTTAACTATAGATATTAAGTAATATGAAGAGCCTTCAATTTCAAGATATAAGATAAGCTTTCACATGATTCTGCTATCAACAATTAGGTTACCAAAAATTAAATGTTACCATAAAATTTTGGTTTGTTCAGAACCAAGGTTAAATTTCTCATGATTTAAACTTCCTAAATAGCCTGCACCTAGTTTTATGAGTTAAATAATATTTCATCATTTCCATAACGTCTTTAAAAATAAAAATTATATTTATAAAATTGTATTTAACTAAAAATCATTGTAATGGATGTCATTTAAAGGGTTTAATTTTTAAAAGCTACAAGTAATAAAATATTTAATGCATTAACTAAACTGTAATCTCTAGATTAATTAACTTTACTAAGTTAATTAGCAAATAATCTCTAAATGCTTGAACAGTTTCTAAAGAGAAAAAAGTACAAAAATACTGGTTACTATACTTAAATTTTATTTTTCTCCATTTCTTAAAATGTCAGTAGATTAACAAAATATGCAAATGGTTTTAGATAATATTGTGTATATACCTGTTCTCAAATTTTTTGGACAATATAAGATAAATGTAGATGGAAAAAGTAACTGGATGATTTTTAAGTTTCTGTCTTCTAGGGTTTTTTGTGTCTCGAGAAAAAAGAGCAAATTGTTTAGTTTAATTAAAGATGTTAATAAATGTAAACAATTGTACTAGGTACAGTAATTGCATTTAGAGGTATGTGAACAGAATAAGAGATGTGATTTTCTTTTTAGTATAAAAGTCATTAAAGATCATTCAAATGATAAATTTAAGATGACATATATTACTTGAAGTAGACCAACTAATTAGTTAAAATTTAAGTCTATACTTAAAGCTTTACACTATTACTTTATTTGTTTGTTCTTATAACAGTGTATGCCTAAATGCATATGAATAAAGCTATATTCATAGAGCCTTTACTACAGTTTGTTAAATAATGTATCAAAGGAAGAAAATTATAATTTGGATTTTTCCTCTAAAATGCCCAAATTAGTAGAGGTTCCTTTTTGTCACCAAATTATTCTGTTAACTCTCAGTACTTCGAGCATAGTCTTAAATCATTCTATTAGAGATTCCCTTGGATACAACTGACTTAGTTTCATTTGTTCATTTTTAAAAATGTCATCACACACCTAAAGTCGCTCAAAATATAGACTTTTCCCAGAAATTAAATCACCTTAGATGATTAAATAATTTCCCTTACCCAAACCTGTCAGCTGGAAGAAAGTAAAAGCAAATATTTATATTGATAGTAGATGTGCTTTTGGGGTAATCCACCAATTTGGGATGATTTGGTAACAAAGAGGTTTTTAACCTTGATAAAAACCTAAGGAAAAAAAAGGATGACAATTTGAAGAACTTCTAGATACTTTGCTGTTACCTAAGGACATTGCTATAATAAATAAAAGGTCACTCAAAATACAAAGACTCAGAATATTATGGTAATGCTTCAGAGGACCACTATGCTAAACAAGTAGCATTAACCAAGATAATTGCTCCTGTAATCACACAGAAAAGAGAGACCTTGGAAAAATTCAAAGAGGCTGTATATTAATGGTCAGAGACAAGTCCCTGATTTAGAGAAAATTAAATGAGAAAAGTCAGGTTTCTCTTTGCACAAAGATAATAATTGGCACTCTCAGGATGGCCAACTGATAGCATCAAATAATTTAAAGTGGAATTTAGTAAAAATGCTTCATGTCATTACTTATAATAGGAGAGATAAACTGGCAACACATTAAACCATCATTGGTGTGGCAATGTTAGAGTTATTGCCAAGGAAGACCCAAAATGTGTCCTACATGCCAACAACTCAATCCTGGCAAAACTGGAAAGGTGGGACATGGACAGAAACCAAAGCCTCAAAGGCCCTTTAAACACCTCCAAATGGATTTCATACAAATGCTTTCTGCACTAGGTTATGAATATATTGCAGTTGTTTTTGTTTATTCTTAGGGTGGGTTAAAGCTTTTCCTTACTGGAGAGTTACAACCCTGTGAACAGCTCCCCAACCCCAACAAATCTTGATTTCCTTTTTCCAACGCAGGGAATTCCCATTTATCTACATCAGAGATATTCATTTTCCTGAACTGTTATCAGGAAAATCTGTAAAATTTTAACTTTTACCCAGAATAGTCACCGCCCTTTTCTTCCACTGTCATTAGGAAAAATAGAGGACTAACGGAATTCTAAAACTAAAATTAAAGACATTCTCAGAAATCCTTGAAATCTCATATCCTAAAGTATTGCCCTTACCTTTAATGTATAGAAGATCAACCCCCTCTGGGATCTGCAGGTTATCTCCTTATAAAATAACAATAGGCCACCCCATGGATTTTATATTGCAAGCAGATGTGATTAATTACTTCAAGGGACTCATGTGATACCTCCAGCTTTATCATTAACAAGTATGAGCTCCATTTCCAAAACATGCATGAAAATAAGCCTCTACATGATCTTCAACCTTGAGATGTAATCTTTTGGAAAAGACACCAGAAAAAACTGCCCTAGAGGCTTGATGAAAAGGGCCTTACCAGACACTGTTAACAACTGACACAGAATTAAAACTTTAAGGTGTAGATTCTTATATTCATATTTCCAGCTCAAAATACCTACATTCCTTCTTCCTGACTACTGAAAGTCCATTCTATCTAGAAATCTAAACAGGATTATTAGAAATCCCCTGGGACCTACTGACTTCAGAGAGGGACAGCTTCCCTCTGTTCCCGGGTCCTAAACAGTGGAATAGTATTACTTTTCTGATACTTCAACACTTTTTCCTGTCTCTTTACTCTACTACTAATCTGGCCTATTAATCCACTTTGATAGATTAATTAATGAAAACACTAAGATTATCTCCCTTATCTGTATCCTATTATTTCTGACCCTTATGGTCTCCAATCATGTAAGAGAAAGCAAAACTCATATATTTTCCCCATATGATAGCTGCTGATCTAAATCTAACAGGTTGCTGGCCCTGTCTCCTCTCACCTGACTCTCCTGACAAAAATTTAATAGCTGTTCCTTTAAATCTTTCAAAAGACAACTTCCTTTTAACAAGCCCCTTCAGTACTTGACTCTCCCTCACACCACTAATCCCAAACTTCAGTCTTATAAAAATTAAACTTTGACCTCATGTCATCAAAATGTGGAGGTCATTAAAATCCTATCATCAAGGGTTAGTCAATCAGAAATGGGCTTACATATTGGGGGGCTATCTTGGCTATAATAGTCATTTTGTTCTCTTCAGAGGCACTTCAGTTTGCTTTACAGAAATGGTTTGATTCCACCTAAAGAATCTGTGCATCTCAAGGAACAAAAATTCATTCATCCCTATTATAATAATTTATACTTATGCTCTCAATACAAACTGTGCTCCAGTAGGATACTATTTCTTACATGGATATCAGGCATATACCTGTCTATTGCACACTAACTTAACTCCAAATTGTTAGAGATTCCCAGATATTTAAAACTATCAGTCCTCCAGTAAATCATGTTTCATTTAATATTTTGGCCAGAAACCTTCAAAATAAAATAAACATAGGTTATTCTAGAAAACTTTCAAAAGGGATAATTGATTTCCTCCTCATGTGAGCTGTAATTTCCACAATGGGAATAATACAATTAGAAAAGTTTGTCCAAAACTTGTTTTCAACTTTAGCAGAAGTCATTAAATGATACTATTTCTTCTCTGGAGGTCAAACAAATTATAAATCCATTAACTGGAGTTATCATGCACAGTGGTACACTCTTTGATTTCCTCTTATCTAGCCAAGGGAGAGTTTGTGTTATAACAAATCTTTATTGTTACATCTATGTAAATACTAAGGACAAGTAGAACAGTCTGTGACTAGGCTAAAAGAAAAAGCTGTTGGCACTCTAAAACAGACCCTGCTGAATTCTGGGGTATGTTTTCATTGCCTGGGCCCTTTATAATCTAGATCCTTGCTTCAAGATCTGTTAAAAGGACTAATAACCATTTTATTTCTGACAAATGACTGTGTTATATGGCTTATATATCCTGTCTAGAGTCTTAAATGCTACGAAGCAGCCAGAGGCATGTCCAATGGGTCAAAAACTCATGCCATGACAGAAGAAGATGAAAGATTAACTCTGGCTCAACTAGCTGTGACATTTAATGGACACTCTTCTAATCTTAATCAAGAAAATATTGGTAATGATGAAAAGCTGGATATCATGGATTAATGTCCTGCAGCCTGACATCAAGTGTCTTTAGCTATAAGGAGGAGGCTGAAAAAGAAAATAAGTCCCTTACTTCAAGAACTGATTTGGTATTCACAGCTAGACCTCAATATTATTAACAAGCTAGTCTGACATCATAACTATGTCATTTTGTCCCCCTGTTGGATATAATGTCAAAGAATGCAACCTCAGATAAAGTTATTCTTAGACTACAGTAAAATAAAACAAAACAAGGCCATGTCATAATTTTGTTTAAGCACAGACTAAAACAAAGTCATAAAATTGCCCCCACTTTCTGACAGTATCTGATCTAGAACAACACTCTACTTCCTTCAACCTTACCCCAAAAAGCACAAATCCCATAATAGCTTATTTCTAGCACCCTCTTAGTGAGAGGGAACCTCATGATTCCTCACAATGTGTATCCTCCCTAACTCCAAGGAGTAATAAAACCCAACTTGTTTAACTACAGGTGTGTTCCTGGTGGCCTTTGGCTAAAGGTCATTAACATCACATAGTAGTTGCTCAATGAAAAATAAATGAATGACTCATACAATATGTCTCTTATCCCACTTGCTTCATAAAAGATGACTTTGGAATTGCCAAATCCAGTGTTTTTTCTCAGATTAAATTCTCTGCAACTAACTGTAGCCTTTTACACACTTGACTGCTCTCTATCACCCACCTGAGCACCAATAATGAGGATTGCCTCTCCTTGTTCTCTTCTTACCTTTCTGATTTCTTCACTGCTTTCTCTTCTCAACCCATTCTCAAATTTTGGACATCCATAATATTCTACACACTCCCTAGGTGATTTCATTTACTCCTAGGCCTTCAAATACCATCAATATGTGAGTGATTTCAAAATTTCTATTTTTTACCAATATTTTTCCCTGCCTGCCCATTAACTCCAACTATGGGGAGTGGGACAAGATGATGGAGTAAGAAGACCCTGGGCTGCCTCCTCCCACAGACACACTAAAATTACAACTACATATAGATGAACTATCTCTGAGAATGACCTAAAATTTACTGCAACTAAGGATAAAAAGAAAAAACCACACTGAGACAGATAGGAGCAAAAGAGACACAGTCTGTCCAGGACTCATACCTCCAGTGCTGCAAACCACAGATAGGAGGAATATCACAGCCTCAGAGGTCTTCCCTGAGGAGTGGGGGCTTCAAATCCAACATTGGGTTTCCAAGCCCAGGGAACCTACACTGGGAAGATGAACCCCCATAATATCTGGCTTTGAATACCAGCAGGGCCTATGTCTAAGAGATCCCGAAGATTATATGAAACTGAGGATCCTCTCTTACAGGGTACATGGAAAAACTCATTCACTCCAAGTCCCAACACAGAGGCAACAGTTAGAAAACAGCTTGGGTCATACATGAAGAAGATGGATTCACTAATTTTAGGGCATGTGCTCAAAGGGTAGAGATCTACTGGAACTTTCTCTGTGCACAGAGGAGCTAATGGGCACCATTTTTTTCTTTTTTTGGCTCACCCTCTACCTACCTGGCCCAGGGTTGGCAGGTGTCATTTCTGACTTTTCCCATTGAATTTTCTAGCAAGGCTTGCCCCACGACAGTTTCACCCATGGAACAACCCATCTGGCAATACCCCAAAGCAGCATTCCTTGTATTGTCAAACCTCGTGAGAGCCTTTGGCCAGCATCGTCATCCCCCAAAAGTGGTTACAACTGCTTCAGACCAAGTAGGTGCCTGGTGCCCCTTGCCAACACCAGAGCCCTTCCAAAGCATGCCCCTACACGGCCAGACCTGTTAGGTGACCACAGCTAGCACTGGTGTGCTCCCAAAGCAGCTCCCAAAGGCCAGTCATGCACAGCAGAATGCCCACAATTTCAGCCGACCCTTATCACAAACAACACTAGGGGCCAGGCCCACACATTAGCATGGCTGCAGCAATCATGGCCCATCCACAAAAGAGGGCACATTCAGCACATGTGCATGTGCAGCACACTTTGGGTGCACCTGGATCTGGCAACCAGGGAGGAACACACTACTGCACCCCACAGGATACCTTCTACAAAAAGCCACTGTTTGAGGAATGGGAGGGAGGAACCAAGATGGTGGAGTAGAAGAACGTGTTCTCACTCCCTCTTGTGAGAACACCAGAATCACAACTAGCTGCTGGACAATCATCGACAGGAAGACACTGGAACTCACCAAAAATGATACCCCACATCCAAAGACAAAGGAGAAGCCACAATGAGATGGTAGGAGGGGCGCCATCACAGTAAAATTAAATCCCATCACTGGTGGGTGAGTGACTCACAGACTGGCAAATACTTATACCACAGAACTCCACTCACTGGAGTGAAGGTTCTGAGCTCCACGTCAGGCTTCCCAACCTGGTCTGGAAACGGGAGGAGGAATTCCTAAAGAATCAGAAGTTAAAGCCTAGTGGGAATTGATTGCAGGACTTCGACAGGACTGGGGGAAACAGAGACTCCACTCTTGGATGGCACACACAAACTAGTGTGTCCATCGGGACCCAGGGGAAGGAGCAGTGACCCCAGGGGAGACTGAACCAGACCTAAATGCTAGTGTTGAAGCATCACCTGCAGAGGCAGGGGGTGGCTCTGTTTCACCATGGGGACAAGGACACTGGCAGCAGAAGTTCTGGGAAGTACTCCTTGGCATGAGCCCTCCCAGAGTTTGTCATTAGTCCCACCAAAGAGCCCAGGTAGGCTCCAGTGTTGGGTTGCCTCAGACCAAACAACCAACAGGGAGGGAACCCAGCACCACATAAACAGTCAAGTGGATTAAATTTTTACTGAGCTCTGTGCACCAGAGCAACAGGTAGCTCTACCCACCCCCAGACACTCCCATCAAGCCTCTCAGATAGCCTCATCCACCAGAGGACAGACAGCAGAAGCAAGAAGAGCTACAATCTTGCAGCCTGTGGAAAAAAAAACCACATTCACAGAAAGATAGACAAGATGAAAAGGCAGAGGGCTATATACCAGGTGAAGGAACAAGATAAAACCCCAGAAAAACAACTAAACTAAGTGGAGATAGGCAACCTTCCAGAAAAACAATTCAGAATAATGATAGTGAAGATGATCCAGGACCTCAGGAAAAGAATGGAAGCAAAGATATAGAAGATGCAAGAAATGTTTAACAAAGACCTAGAAGAATTAAAGAACAAACAAACAGAGATGAACAATACAATAACTGAAATGAAAACTACACTAGAAGGAATCAATAGCAGAATAACTGAGGCAGAAGAATGGATAGGTGACGTGGAAGACAGAATGGTGGAATTCACTGCTGCGGAACAGACTAAAGAAAAAAAATGAAAAGAAATGAAGACAGCTTAAGAGACCTCTGGGACAACATTAAATCCAAAAACATTTGCATTATAGGGGGTCCCAGAAGGCAAAGAGAGAAAGAAAGGACCAGAGAAAATATTTCAAGTGATTATAGATGAAAACTTCCCTAACATGGGAAAGGAAATAGCCACCAAAGTCCAGGAAGTATAGCGAGTCCCAGACAGGGTAAACCCAAGGAGAAACATGCCGAGATATATAGTAAACAAATTGGCAAAACTTAAAGACAAAGAAAAATTATTGAAAGCAGCAAGGGAAAAATGCCAAATAACATACAAGGGAACAACCATAAGGTTAACAGCTGATTTCTCAGCAGAAACTCTACAAGCCATAAGAGAGTGGAATGATATACTTAAAGTGATGAAAGGGAAGAAACTACAACCAAGATTACTCTACACAGCAAGGATCTCATTCAGATTCAATGGAGAAATCAAAAGCTTTACAGAGAAGCAAAAGCTAAGAGAATTCAGCACCACCAAATGAAATCTACAACAAATGCTAAAGAAACTTCTCTAAGTGGGAAACACAAGCGAAGAAAAGGACCTACAAAAACAAACCCAAAACAATTAAGAAAATGGTCATAGGAGCATACATAGCGATAATTACCTTAAACATGAATGGATTAAATGCTCCAACCAAAAGACACACTCTTGCTGAAAAGACACAAAAACAAGACCCATATATATGCTGTCTACAAGAGACCCACTTCACACTTAGGGACACACACAGACTGAAAGTGAGGGAATGGAAAAAGATATTCCATGCAAATGGCAAGCAAAAGAAAGCTGGAGTAGCTATACTCATATCAGATAAAATAGACTTGAAAATAAAGAATGTTACAAGAGACAAGGAAGGACACTACATAATGATCAAGGGATCAATCCAAGAAGAAGATATAACAATTATAAATATATATGCACCCAACATAGGAGCACCTCAACACATAAGGCAAGTGCTAACAGGTATAAAAGAGGAAATCGACAGTAACACAATAATGGGGGGGACTTTAACACCTCACGTACACCAATGTACAGATAATCCAAAATGAAAATAAATAAGGAAACAGAAGCTTTAAATGACACAATAGACTGGATAGATTGAATTGATATTTATAGGACATTCCATCCAAAACAGCAGATTACACTTTCTTCTCAAGTGCACATGGAACATTCTCCAGGATAGATCACACCTTGGTTCACAAATCAAGCCTCAGTAAACTTAAAATAATTGAAATCATATGAAGCATCTTTTCTGAGCACAACACTATGAGATTAGAAATGAATTACAGGGGAAAATAACATAAAAAACACAAACACATGGAGGCTAAACAATACGTTACTAAATAACCAAGAGATCACTGAAGAAATCAAAGAGGAAATCAAAAAATACCTAGAGACAAATGACAGTGAACAAACGATGATCCAAAACCTATGGGATGCAGCAAAAGCAGTTCTAAGAGGGAAGTTTATAGCTATACAAGCCTACCTCAAGAAACAAGAAAAATCTCAAGTAAACAACCTAATGTTACACTTAAAACAACTAGAGGAAGAAGAACAAACAAAATCCAAAGTTAGCAGAAGGAAAGAAATCATAACGATCAGAGCAGTAATACATGAAATAGAAAGAAAAAGAAAGCAATAGCAAAGATCAATAAAACTAAAAGCTGGTTCTTTGAGAAGATAAAGAAAATTGATAAACCATTAGCCAGACTCATCAAGAAAAAGAGGGAGAGGACTCAAATCAATAAAATTAGAAATGAAAAAGGAGAAGTTACAAGAGATACCACAGAAATACAAAGCATTCTAAGAAACTACTACAAGCAACTCTCTGCCAATAAAATGGACAACCTGAAAGAAATAAACAAATTCTTAGAAAGGTATAACCTTCCAAGACTGAACCAGGAAGAAACAGAAAATATGAACAGAACAATAACAAGTAATGAAATTGAAACTGATTAAAAATCTTCCAACAACAAAAGTCCAGGACCAGATGGGTTCACAGGGGAATTCTATCAAACATTTAGAGAAGAGCTAACACCGATCCTTCTCAAACTCTTCAAATAATTGCAGAGGAAGGAACACTCCCAAACTCATTCTATGAGGCCACCATCACCCTGACACTAAAACCAGACAAAGATACTACAAACAAAGAAAATTAAAGACCAATATCACTGATTAATATAGATGCAAAAATCCTCAACAAAATACTAGCAAACAGAATCCAGCAACACATTAAAAGGATCATACACCATGATCAAGTGGGATTTATCCCAGCGATGCAAGGATTCTTCAATATACGCAAATCAATCAATGTGAAAAACCATGTTAACAAACTGAAGAATAAAAACCATATGATCATCTCAATAGATGCAGAAAAAGCTTTTGACAAAATTCAAACCCATATATGATAAAACCTCTCCAGAAATTGGGCATAGAGGGAACCTACCTCAACATAACAAAGGCCATATATGACAAGCCCACAGCAAACAGCATTCTCAATGGTGAAAAAATGAAATCATTTCCTCTAAGATCAGGAAGAAGACAAGGATGTCTTCTCTCACCAGTATTATTCAACATAGTTTTGGAAGTCCTAGCCACGGCAATCAGAGAAGAAAAAGAAATAAAAGGAATACAAGTTAGAAAAGAAGTAAAACTGTCACTGTTTGCAGATGACATGATACTATACATAGAGAATCCTAAAAATGCCACCAGAAAACTCCTAGAGCTAATCAAAGAATTTGGTGAAGTTTCAGGCTACAAAATTAATGCACAGAAATCTCTTGCATTCCTATACACTAATGATGAAAAATCTGAAATAGAAATTAAGGAAACACTTCCATCTACCATTGCAACAAAAAGAATAAAATACCTAGGAATAAACCTACCTAGGGAGACAAAAGACCTGTATGCAGAAAACTATAAGACACTGATGAAAAAATGTAAGATGATACCAACAGTTGGAGAGATATACCATGTTCTTGGATTGGAAGAATCAATATTGTGAAAATGACTATACTACCCAAAGCAATGTACAGATTCAATGCAATTCCTACCATATTACCAATGGCATTTTTTACAGAACTAGAACAAATCATGTTAAAATTCATGGAGACACAAAAGACCCCTAATAGCCAAAGCAGTCTTGAGGGTAAAAACTGGAGCTGGAGTAATCAGACTCCCTGACTTCAGATTATACTACAAAGCTGCAGTAATCAAGACAATATGGTACTGGAATAAGAACAAAAATATAGATCAATGTCAAAAGATAGAAAGCCCAGAGATAAACCCACGCACCTAGGTTCAACTAATCTATGATAAAGGAGGCAAAGATATACAAGGAAAAGACAGTATCTTCAATAAGTGGTGCTGGGAAAACTGGACAGCTACATGTAAAATAATGAAATTAGAACACTCCCTAACACCATATACAAAAATAAACTCGAAATGGATTAGATACCTAAAGTAGACCAGACACTATAAAACTCCTAGAGAAAAATATAGGAAGAACACTCTTTGAGATAAATAACAGCAAGATATTTTTTGATCCACCTTGTAGAGTAATGGAAATAAAAACAAAAATAAACAAATGGGGCCTCCCTGGTGGCGCAGTGGTTGAGAGTCCGCCTGCTGATGCAGGGGATACGGGTTCGTGCCCCGGTCCTGGAGGATCCCACATGCCGCGGAGCGGCTGGGCCCGTGAGCCATGGGCGCTGAGCTTGCGCATCCGGCAACGGGAGAGGCCACGACAGTGAGAGGCCCACATATCGCAAAAAAAAAAAAATAAATAAAAAAAAATAAAAAATAAACAAATGGGACCTAATGAAATTTAAAAGCTTTTGCACAGCAAAGGAAACCATAAACAAGACGAAAAGACAACCCCCAGAATGGGAGAAAGTATTTGCAAATGAATCAACGGACAAAGGATTAATCTTCAAAATATATAAACAGCTCATGCAGCTCAATATTAAAGAAACAAACAACGCAATCCAAAAGTGGCAGAAGAACTAAATAGACATTTCTCCAAAGAAGACATACAGATGGCCAAGAAGCACATCAAACGCTGCTCAACATCACTAATTATTAGAGAAATGCAAATCAAAAGTACAATGAGGTATCACCTCACACCATTTAGAATGGGCATCATCAGAAAATCTAAAAACAACAAATGCTGGAGAGGGTGTGAAGAAAAGAGAACCTTCTTGCACTGTTGGTGGGAATGTAAATTGATACAGTCACTATGGAGAACAGTATGGAGGTTCCTTAAAAAACTAAAAATAGAATTACCATATGATCCAGCAATCCCACTACTGGGCATATACCCAGAGGAAACCATATTTCAAAAAGACACATGCACCCCAGTGTTCACTGCAGCACTATTTACAATAGCTAGGTCATGGAACAAGCTAAATGCCCATCGACAGATGAATGGATAAAGAAGATGTGGTACATATATACAATGGAATATTACTCAGCCATAAAAAGGAATGAAATTGAGTCATTTTTTAAGATGTGGATGGATCTAGAGACTGTCATATAGAGTGAAGTAAGTCAAAAAGAGAAAAACAAATATTGTATATTAATGCATGTATGTGGATCCTAGAAAAATGGTTCAGATGAACTGATTTGCAGGGCAGATGTTTAGACACAGATGTAGAGAACAAACGTATGGACACCAAGGGGGGAAACCACGGTGGGGTGGGGATGGTGGTGTGCTGAATTGGGCGATTGGGATTGACATGTATACAGTGATGTATATAAAACTGATGACTAATAAGAACCTACAGTATAAAAAAAACAAACAATAAAACAACTAACACTAAACTTTCATTGGGTTATTTGTATGGAAATATGTTAATATAAATGTTTCAGACATTACATGAAATTTCTAAAAATCTTATATGTTCTGGTATAATGTTATAAGTCATAATTCTAGTTTTTACTTTAAAATGTATATCTCAGAAATAACTAAATTTCCTTGTCAATTGCATTATTATGAACTTTCATCAAATCTTTAACCATGGTCATTTTTAAGTCTTTTGTCATTTACAGACAGTTCTGGGTGTACTCTGATGCCTTTGCAAAAATATTTCTATAAAAGGGTTTCATCTTCAAGGAAGTCATGGAAAAGACTCTGACAAGTACAGGTTTCTGGTAACTGACTATACTGTTGAACTGAATGAATAAGCATTTTCAGAACTCTAATGGAAAACTGATGAATTCATAAAAGTGCTAACACAAGACAAAGATGAAAAAGAAATTAATTACATGGGACTGAGTGAAGTGTTGAGGATAATTATAATTTTTGTGACTTTCTTTTTGAATAAAAAAATATCCAACAAGGACTCTGAGGCAAAAATATACAAATCAAGTTTCACTGCAAAGTAAAGGAGCTGTTACAGTGGAAGATTACTGGATTGAATGTCAATATTATGACATAGTATGAGTGTGTTTTGTGTTTGGTAATTGCAATCATTGTCACTTTTGTTGTGATCATCCATTTACAATGCTTGGTGTCAGTTTATTTATCTCTTGTAAAATTAAAATACAGTGTGTGTGTGTGAAAAAAAAAGAATGGGAGACATAGGTGATCTACTTAATACATAGACAAAAACAAAGAGAGTTAGGCAAAGTGAAGAGACAAAAGAATACGTTTCAAAAACAGTACAAGACAAAACCTAAGAAAAATAATGAAACAAAATGGAGATAAGAAATCTTCCAGATAAAAGTTCAAAGTAATGGTCATAAACATGCTCACCAGATTCAGAAGAAGAATGGAGGAACACAGTGAAAACTTCAACAAAGAGATAGAAAATATTAAAAAGAACAAATTAGAGCTGAAGTATATAAAAACTGAAATGAAAAACACTAGAGGGAACCAACAGCAGATCAGATGATGCAGAAGAATGGATCAGTGACCTGGAAGACAGGGTAGTGGAAATCACCCAATAGTAACAGCAAAAAGAAAAATAAAATAAATGAGTGTTAGGGACCTCTGTGACAATATCAAGTGTAGATTTGCACTATAAGGGTCCAAGAAAGAGAAGAGAGAGATAAAGGGACAGAAAAACTATTTGAAAAAATAATGGCTGAAACTTCTTTAATGTGGCAAAGGAAAGAGACAGACATTCAAGTCCAGGAAGCACAGAGTCCCAAGCAAGATGAACCCAAAGAGACCCAAACCAAGATACTTTATAGTTAAAATGTAAAAAGTTAAAGATAAAGAGAGAATCTTAAAGGTAGCAAGAGAACAACTTGTTACATATAGGGGAGTTTCCATAAGACTATTACCTGACATTTCAGCAGAAACTTTACAGACCAGAGGGAAAAGAATGACATATTCAAACTGCTGAAAGGAAAAAAAAGATAAAACCAAGTATATTCTACCTGGCAAAATTATCATTCAGGTTCGAAGGAGAGATTAAGCATTTTCCAGAAAAGCAAAAGCTAAAGGAGCTCATCGTCATCATGAAACTGACCTTACAACAAAAGTTAAAGGGACTTCCTTTACTAGAAACATGAAAATTATCAAAGAAAATTATTGTACCAATAAAGGCAAATATATAATAAAGGTAGTGATGCAACCACCCATACAGCTACTATGTTGGTTATAAGACAAAACTAGTAAAAATCATTTATATCTACAATAATTAGTTAAAAGATACACAAAACATTTTTAAAATATGATGCCAAAAGCATAAAACTTGTGTGTATGTTGGGGGGAGACATAGCACTTTTGGAACCCACTCAAGCTTAAGTGACCATCAACTTAAAGTAGACTGCTATATACATAGCTTGGAATATAAGACTTCACAGTAATCATAAGCCAAAACCTGATAACTGACACACAAAAATAAAGAAAATGGAATGCAAACATAACACTAAAGAAAGTATTTAAATCACAAGGGAAGAGAACAAGAGAAGAAAGGAACAGAGAAGAACAACAAAAACAATCAGAAAAAATTAACAAAGTGGCAATAAGTACATACCTATCACTAATTACTTTAAATGTAAATGCATTAAACCCTACAATAAAAATATATAGGGTGGCATAATAATTTTTTTAAAGACACATATATATGCTGTTTTGAGAAGAGACTCACTTCAGATCCAAAGATATACACAGACTGGAAGTGAGGGGATGGAAGAAGATACTCCATGCAAATGGAATGAAAAGAAATCTGGGGTGACAATACTTACTTCAGACAATATAGATTTTGAAAGAAAGACTATAACAAGAGACAAATAAGGGAATAACATAATCATAAAGGGATCATTCCAACAAGATGTAACACTTGTAAATGTATATGAACCCAACATTGGAGCATCTAAATACATAAGGCAAATATTGACAGACATTAAGGAAGAAATTGACAGTAACACAATAATAGGAAACTTTAATACCCCACTTACATCAAAGGACAGATCATCCAGATAGAAAATCAATAAGGAAACATTGGCCTTAAATGACACCTTAGACCAGATGGACATAATAGATATATACAGGATATTTCACAGCAAAACAAAAGGAAACATTCTTTTCAAGTGCACATGGAATATTCCCCAGGATAGATTACATGCCAGGCTACAAAATAAGAAGATCATTTTAAGATTTTTAAAAGATTGAAACCATATCAAGCATCTTTTCAGACCACAATGCTCTTAGACTAGAAATCAACTACAGGAAAAACTGAAAAAGCCAAACATGTGGAGTCTAAAAAACATGTTACTAGACAATCAATGAATCGTTGAAAAAAATCAAAGAGGAAATAAAAAATATGGTGATAAAAAAGAAAATGGAAACACAATGTTCCAAAATCCAAGGGATGCAGCAAATACAGTTTTAAAACAGAATTTTAAAGCAATACAGGCCTTCCACAGGAAGCAAGAAAAATCTCATAAACAACCTAACCCAAAATTTGTGAAAGGAAGTAAATAATAAAGATCAGAGCAGAATAAATGAGATAGAGACTAACAACAACAAAAGAAAAAAAAACAGAAAAGATCAATGAAACTAAGAACTGGTTATTTGAAAAGAAAAACAAAATTGATAAACCTTTAGCCAGATTCATCAAGAAAAAAGAGAGAAGAACCAAATAAATAAAATCAGAAATGAAAGAGGAACAGCTACAACCAAAATTACAGACATACAGAAGATTACTAGAAATGTCTATGAACAAATATAAGCCAACAAATTGGACAACCTAGAAGAAATGGATAAATCCCTAGAGACATATAATCCCCCCAACTGGATCAGGAATAAATAGAAAAATCTGAACAGACCAGTTACTGGCAGGGAAATTTAAAAAGTATTACCAAATCTATCAACAAACAAAGGCCAGAACCAGATGGCTTCACAGGTGAAATCTACCAAATATTTAAAGAAAACTTAATACATATTCTTATAAAACTATTCCCCAAAACTGAAGAAGGAATGATTCCAAAATCATTCTATGAAGCAAGTATTACCCTGATACCAAAACCAGACAAAGACTACAGAAAAAGGAAATTACAGGTTAATATCCCTGATGAACATAGGTGCAAAAGTTGTCAACAAAATATTAGCAAATGAAATGCAACAATACTTTAAAAGGATCATACACCAGGATCAAGTGGAATTTATCCCAGGGATGTAAGAATAGTTCAATATATGAAAATCAATCAATGTGATACACTGCATTAACAAAAGATAAAATTCATACAATCATCTCAATAGTTTCAGCAAAAGCTTTCAACATGCATTCATGATAAAAACTCTAAACAAAGTGAGTATAGAGGGTTCATACCTCAACATAATAAAGTACATATATGACAAACCCACAGCTAATGTCATACTTAGTGGTGAAAAGCTGAAAGCATTTTCTCTAAAATCAGGAACAAGACGAGGATGCCCACTCTCACCACTTCATTCAACATAATACTGGAAGCCCTAGTCACAATAATCAGACCAGAAATAGAAGTAAAAGTAATCAAAATGGAAAAGGAAGAAGTAAAACAGTCACTGTTTGCAGATGACAGATACTGTATATAGAAAGCCTTAAAGATTTCCAAGAAAAGTGTTAGAACTGATAAACAAATCCAGTAAAGTTACAGGAAAAAAATCAAAATACAAAAATTTGAGGGTTTCTCTGGTGGTGCAGTGGTTGGGAGTCCGCCTGGCGATGCAGGGTACATGGGTTTGTGCCCCAGTCTGGGAAGATCCCACATGCCACGGAGCAGCTGAGCCCGTGAGCCATGGCCTCTGAGCCTGCACGTCTGGAGCCTGTGCTCTGCAATGGGAGAGGCCACAGCAGTGAGAGGTCCGCATACCACACACACAAAAAAAATTGCTGCATTTCTATATATTAATAATGAACTTTCTGAAATAAAAATTAAGAAAGCAATCCCAGGGACTTCCCTGGTGGTCCAGTGGTTAAGAATTTGCACTTTCACTGCACAGAGCATGGGTCTGATACCTGGTGGGTTTGATCCCTGGTCAGGCAACTAAGATCTCACATGCCACATGGTGTGGCCAAAAGAAAAACAAAACAAAACTCTGCTCTCTGCAAAGCCTGACCTCCCCAGCAGCCCCATCGCTAACCCTCCTTATAAAAAAAAAAAAAAAAAAAAAAAAAAAAAAAAAAACAAATACCAATTATAAGTGTATCAATAAGAATAAAATACCTGGAAATAAATATAACCAAGGAGGTGAAAAATATGTACATTGAAAACTATGACATTGATGAAAGAAACTGGAGACAACTTAAATAAATGGAGAGATATACTGTGTTCTTGAATTGGAAGAATTAATATTGTTGAAATATCAATGCTACCTAAAGCATTCTATAGATTCAATACAATCCCTATTAAACATAAATGTCATTTTTCACAGAATTAGAACAAATAATCCTAAAATTTATATGGAACTACAAAAGATCCCAAATAGTCAAAGTGATCTTGAGAAAGCAAAACAAATCTAGAGATACCATGCTCCCTTTCAAACTATATTACAAAGCTTATAGTAATCAAAACAGTATGGTATTGGCACAAAAACAGACATATAGATCAATAAAATAGAAGAGAGAGCCCCAAAATAAATTCATGTTACATGGTCAAATAATATATGTCAAAGGAGACAAGAATATACAATGGGGGAAATACAACCTCTTCAATAAATGGTGTTGGAAAAACTGAACAGTGGCATGCAAAGAAATGGAATTAGACCATTTTCTTTCCCCATATACAAAAGTAAACTCAAAGTGGATTAAATAATTAAATGTAAGACTTTAAACCATAAAACTTCTAGAAGAAAACATAGGCAGTATGCTCTTTCACAGTGGTATTACCAATATAATTTTGGATCTGTGTCCTCAGGCAAGGGAAACAAAAGCAAAAATATACAAATGGGAATAAATCCAACTAAAAGAGCTTTTTCACATAGAAATTAACCATCAACAAAATGAAAAGGCATTGTACTGAATGGGAGAAAATAATTACAAAGGATATATCCAATAAGGGGAAATATCCAAATTATATAAAGACATCATATAACCCAATATAAAAAAACAAACAATATAATTTAAAAATGGGCAGAGGAAATGAATAGACATTTCTCTAAAGAAGACATACAAATTGCCAACAGACACATGATAAGAAGCCCAGCATCATTAATTATGAGGGAAATGCAAAACAAAACCACAATGAGATATCACTTCACACCTGTCAGAATGACTATCATCAAAAATACCACAAATAACAAGTCTTGGATAGGATCTGGAGAAAAGGGAATCCTCTTGCACTGCTGGCAGTAATGTAATTTGGTACAGCCACTAAAGAAAAAAGTATGAAGATTCCTCAAAAAATTAATAATTGAACTACCAAATGATCCAGCAATTTAACACTTCTGGGTATTTATCTTAAGAAAACAAAAACACTGAAGGAGGGGAGATCATGATGGCAGAGTAAGAGGACACTGAGCTCACCTTCCCCCACAAACGCATCAAAAACACATCTACATGTGGAGCAATTATCACTAAAAATAAACTGGAGATTGGCAGAAAGGCTCTTCTACAATCAAGCCTGGAAAAAAATTATGCACAAAGAGTCAGCTAGGAAGGGAGGAGAAGTGATCAGGTTGGGACTTGCAACTGTAGGAGGGGACACTGAAGAGGAGAGAGGTATCATGGGCTCTGAGATCCCACCTGGGGAGTGAGGCATTCAAATAACATTTTGGGCATCCCAGCCCTGGGATCCAACTCTGGGAAGACCCTTGGCTGGTTAGAAAACCACTGGGACTTACAGGAAGAATGTAAAAAACCTAGACCCCACTTGTGAAGAGCAGGCGCACACTGATTTACTCCTGGGAGGAAGGTGGAAAAAGCAGATTGAAACTACCCGGGTCTCTGGTCAGTTTTCCATGATGGCCTCAGCATGTGTCCTGTCCCCTCTATTTCTGGCACAGCTCCCCACCAGTGCAAAGGCTGGTATTGTTGAAGAGAGTGCACACTTGGGGGAATGGAGCCCACTTGGACTTGGTACTGCATCTGAACAAGGTGAGGGCAGTCTCTAGTGGTGCTTACAGAGGTAGAAGATCTGGAGCTGTCTTGAGCTCAGACTGGTATGCTGGAACTGTCCCAGTGTGCACTTTGGCTAACACGGGGTGCTAGATCTGACCCTCTTGCTTTGATGCTGCTCCCCTTTGGGGCAAAGGTGCCATTGTTGGGATGAGGAAGAGTGAAAACTTAGTGGGAATAGAAACAGTTTAGACCTGAACCTAAGGATTCTGCTCCTTGACCTTGTGAATAGATCCCACCTCTTACAGGGTGGTGAGGCATAGGAGGAGCCCTGGCTCACACCTGGCTCTGGCTCTAGCCCCTCCATCTCTAACCACACAGGCCACCAAAGTGCTAGCTGCCAGCACACCCTGGTGGAAGACATGACCTGTGTTCACTTCAGATCCAGCACTCCCACCAGACCACTGGGCACATGCAGACTGCATAGGGATGCTCCCACACAAGGACATCCCTTCAAGACCAGGATAGGAAACAGTACCACTTAACTTCATAGAGAAAGAGAAAGTTAAACAAAACTGAGAAGACAGAGAAAATTGTTTCAAATGAAAGAACAAGAAACAAAAACTTAAAAAAACAATGAATGAAACAGAGATAAATAATTTACTAGAGAAAGAGTTCAAAGAATTAGTAATAAGAATTCTAACTGAACTTAAGAAAACAACAAATGAACACAGTGAGAATTTAAACAAGGAACTAGACAATATGAAACAGAAACAATCAGAGCTGAAGAATACAATAACTGAAATGAAAAACACACTAGAAGGAATTAAGAGAAGACTAGTTGATACAAAAGAATGAATAAATGGTCTGGAAGATAGAATCATGGAAGTCAGCCTATCAGAACAGCAAAAAGAAAAATTAAAAAATGAGGGCATTTTAAGAGACCTCTGGGACAACAACAAATCGGGAGACATTTTCATTACAGTGATCCCAGAAGTGGAAGAGAGAAAGGGATAGAAAATGTATTTAATGAAAACTACACAAACCTGAAGAAGGAAACAGATATCCAGGTACGGGAAGCACAGAGAGTCCCAGAAAGATTAACCCAGAGAGACCCACACCAAGACATTTTTTAATTAAAATGACAAAAGTTAAAGATAGAGAATTCTAAAGGCAGCAAGAGAAAAAGAAAGAGTCACATACAATGGACTCCCCATAAAGATATTAGCTAATTTTTCTGCAGAAACTTTGCAGCCCAGAAGGGAGTAGCAAAGAGACTCACAGACTTAGAGAATGAACTTATGGTGACCAGGGGAGAAGGGTGGTGGGGAGGGATAGATTGAGAGTTTGGTATTGACAAGTACACTCTGCTATATTTAAAATAGATAACCAACAAGGACCTACTGTATAGCTCAAGGAACTCTGCTCAATACTCTGTAATAACCTATATGGGAAAAGAATTTGAAAAAGAATAGATACATGTATATGTATAACTGAATCACTTTGCTGTACACCTGAAACTAACACAACATTGTTAATCAACTATACTACAATATATAATAAAAAATTTTAAATTTAACTAAATAAAAAGTGAATAAAGGAAACAGGTGGAAAAAATTTAAAAAATAAAGCACTGAACAAAATAAACCACAAACAAAATGGAAAAACACAGAGAATGGGAGAAAATATTCACAAACAATGTGACCAAGAAGGGATTAGTCTACAAAATATACAAACAGCTCATGCAGCTCAACATACAAAAAACAAATTACTCAATCAAAAAATAGGTGGAAGATCTAAATAGACATTTCTCCAAAGAAGACATATATATGGCCAAGAGGCACATGAAGATATGCTCAACATTGCTAATTATTAGAGAAATGCAAATAAAAACTACAATGACCTCACACTGGTCAAAGTGGCCATCATCAAAAAATCTACAAACAATAGGAGAGAGGGTCTGGAGAAAAGGGAACCCTCCTACACTGTTGGTGGAAATGTAAATTGGTAAAGCCACTATGGAGAACAGTACAGAGGTTCCTTTTAAAACTAAAAATAGAGCTACCATATGATCCAGCAATCCCACTCCTGGGCATATATCCAGATAAAAATATGGTTCAAAAGGATTCATGCACCCCAGTGTTCTTGCAGCACTGTTTACAATATTCAAGACAGGGAAGCAACCTAAATGCCCATCAGCAGATGAATGGATAAAGAAGATGTGGTGCATATAAAAAGAATAAAATAATGCCATTTTTGGCAACATGGATGGACCTGGAGATTATCATACTACATGAAGTAAGTCAGACAGAGAAAGACAAATATCATATGCTATCACTTATATGGGGAATCTAAAAAAAATGATACAAATGAACTTATTTAAAATACAGGAACAGACTCACAGACTTAGAGAATGAAATTTTGGTTTCCAGAGGGGAAGGGTGGGAAGGGGGTTAGACTGAGAGTTTGAGACTGACATGTACATACTGTTATATTTAAAATAAACAACTAACAAGGACCTACTGTAAAAAAAATAAAATAAAGTGCTAAAAGGAAAAAATCTAAACATAGGTTACTCTACCCAGCTAGGTTTTCATTCAGACTTGAAAGAGAGATAAAGAACTTATCACTCAAGGAAAAACTAAAAGAGTTCATAACTACTAAATTGACCCTAAAAGAAGTGTTAAAGGGTCTTCTTGAAGTGGAAGAGCAAAGGTACAAAAGGGAAGATTTTATAGGAAAGGGGAAATCCCACTTGTAAAGGCAAACATATAGTAAAAGCTGTGGATTAAACAATTAATAAGCTAGTATGAAGATTGAAAGACAAAAATTGTAAAATCAACTATAATGACAATAAACATTTAAGGGATAAACACAAAGATGTAAAATATGACATCAAAACCAGAAAATGTGGGAGAGGGTTATAAAAAACGTAGATCTTTTAGAATGTGTTTGTACTTAAATGACTATCAGTTTAAAGCTACTAGATAAGGTTATAGATGAATATAGAACCACATGGTAATCACAAATCAAAGCCTACAATAGATAACACAAAAAACAAAAAGAAAGAAACAAAAGCATACTATGAAAGAAAATCATCAAACCAGAATGGGTCAAACAAAAAGAAGAAGAAATAAACACAGAACAACTACAAAAACAACTGGAAAATAAGTAATAAAATGGAAATAACTACATACCTATCAATAATTACTTTAAATGTCAATGGACTAAATGATTTTATCAAAAGACATAGGGTGGCTTATTGGATAAATATAACAAGACCCTTCAATATGCTACCTACAAGAGACTCACTTCAGAGCTAAAGACACACACAGACTGGAAGTGAGGGGATGGAAAATGATATTTCATGCAAACTGAAATGACAAGAAAGCAGGGGTAGCAATACTCTTATCAGATAAAATAGACTTTAAAACAAAGACTATCACAAAAGACAAACAGGGGCATTATATAATAGTAAAGGGATCAGTATAAGAAGAGGGTATTACATTCATTAACATATACTCATCCAATACAGGAGCACCTAAATATATAAAGCAAATACTAACATATAAAGGTAGAAACTGACAATAATACAATAAGAGTAGAGCACTTTAACAGTCCACTTACATCAATAAACAGAAAATCAATATGGAAACAGTGGCCCAAATGACACATTAGACCAGTTGGACTTAACAGGTATCTACAGGACATCCCATCCCCAAAATGCAGAATACACTTTCTTTTCAAGGGCACATAGAATGGTCTCCAGGGTAGATCACATGCCAGGACACAAAATAATTCTCAACACATTTAAGAGGGTAGAAATTTTATCAAGCATCTTTTCTGATCACAGCAGTATAAAACTGGGAATCAATTACAGGAAGAAAAATGGGAAAAACACAAACGTGGAGACTACACAACATGCAACTAAGAAACCAATGGGTCAATGAAGACATTAAAGAGGAAATCAGAAAAAAACCTTGAGAAAAATTAAAATGGAAACAAAACTTTGCAAAATCTATGGGATGCAGCAAAAGCAGTTCTAAGAAGGAATTTCATAGTGATACAGGCCTACTCAAGCAATAAGAAAAACATCAAATAAACAAACAAACCTACCACCTAAAAGAAATAGAAAAAGAAGAACAAAGCAGAAGGAAGGAAACAATAAAGATCAGAGAGGAAATAAATAGAATAGAGATCAAAAAAGAAACAATAGAAAAGATCAATGAAACCAAAAGCTGGTTATTTGAAAAGATAAACAAAATTGATAAACCTTTAGCCAGGCTCACCAAGATGAAAAGAAAGAGGATCCAAATAAACAAAATAAGATGTGAAAGAGAAGAAATAACAAAAAATATCACAGAGATACAATCAAAAGAGAATACTACAGTTATATGACAACAAATTTGCAAACCTAGAAGAAATGGACACATTTCTAGAAATGCAGTCTTCTCAGAATAAATCAGGGAGAAATAGACAATCTGAACAAACTGATAAGTAATAGTGAAATTTAATTAGTAATAAAAAACTGCAAGAAAACAAATGTACAGAACTGAACAGCTTCATAGGTTAATTCTGCCAAACATAAAAAGAAGAGCTAATACCCATCCTGCTCAGACTATCCCAAAAAATTGAAGAGGGAACACTCCCAAATTTTTTATATGAGACCAACATTACCTGATATTAAAACCAGAAAAAAACACTACAATAAAAGAAAATTGGGCTTCCCTGGTGGCGCAGTGGTTGAGAGTCTGCCTGCCGATGCAGGGGACACGGGTTTGTGCCCCGGTCTGGGAAGATCCCACATGCTGCGGAGCAACTAGCCCCGTGAGCCACAATTACTGAGCCTGCGCATCTGGATCCTGTGCTCTGCAACAAGAGGCCGCGATAGTGAGAGGCCCGCACACCGCGATGAGGAGTGGCCCCCACTTGCTGAAATTAGAGAAAGCCCACGCATTTAAAAGAAGACCCAACACAGCAAAAATAAATAAATAAATATTTTTTTTAAAAAAAGAAAATTACAGGTCAATATCTATGACAAATATAGATGCAAAAAACCTCAACAAAACATTAGCAACCAAAATTCCACAATATATAAAAAAAGATCATACACCATGAACAAGTGGGATTTATGCCAGGAATGCAAGGGTAGTTCAATACCAAGAAATCAAACAATGTGATACACCACATTAACAAAATGAAGGAACAAACCATATGGTCATCTCAACAGAAGCAGCAAAAGCATTTGACAAAATTCAATATCAATTCATGATAAAAACTCTCATCAAATTTGGTATAGGGGGAAACATACCTCAACATAATAAAGGCCATTCATGACAAACCAACAGCTAGCATTACACACAATTGTGAAAAGATGAAAGCTCTTCTTCTAAGATCAAGAAAAAGACAAGGATGCCCACTCTTGTCACTTCTATTTAACACACTATTTGAAGTCCTAGACACTATAATCAGGCAAGAAAAAAAAATAAAATGCATCCAAATTGGAAGGGAAGAATTAAAACTGTCACTATTTGCAGAAGACATGATTTTATATATAGAAAACCCTAAGGTCTCTATCAAAAAACTATTAGAATTAATAAATGAATTCATTAATGTTGCAGGATATAATATTAATAAACAGAAATCTGTTGTTCTACTATACATTAGTAATGAACTATCAGAAAGAGAAAGCAAGAAAATAATCCCATTTAAACTCACATCAAAAAGAATAAATACCTAGGAATAAACTTAACCAAGGAGTTGAAAGTCCAATACTCTGAAATCTATAAAACACTGACGTAGGGAGGTTGGGGAAAGATGGCGGAGGAGTAAGATGTGGAGATCACCTTCCTCCCCACAAATACACCAGAAATACATCTACATGTGGAACAACTCCTACAGAACACCTACTGAAAGCTGGCAGAAGGCCTCAGACCTCCCAAAAGGCAAGAAACTCCCCACGTACCTGGGTAGGGCAAAAGAAAAACAAAATTAATTAAAAACAGACAAAAGAATAGAGACGGCACCTGCACCAGTGGGAGGCACCTGCACCAGTGGGAGGGAGCTGTAAAGGAGGAAAAGTCTCCACACAATAGGAAGCCCCTTCCCGGGCAGAGAGTGCGGGAGGTGGAGTGGGGAGTTTAGGAGCCGCGGAGGAGAGCACAGAAACAGGGGTGCAGAGGGCAAAGCGGAGAGATTCCCACATAGAGGATTGGTGCCAACCAGCACTCACCAGCCCGAGAGGCCTGTGTGCTCACCCACCAGGGCGGGTGGGGCTGTGAGCCGAGGCTCGGGTTTCGGTCGGAGCTCAGGGAGAGGACTGGGGTTGGCGGCTTGAACATAGCCCGAAGGGGTTAGTGCGCCACGGCTAGCCAGGAGGGAGTCCGGGGAAAAGTCTGCACCTGCTGAGGAGGCAAGAGACTTTTTCTTCCCTCTTTGTTTCCTGGTGCGCGAGGAGAGGGGTTTTAAGAGTGCTGCCTAAAGGAACTCCAGAAACAGGTGCGAGCCGCGGCTAAAAGCACGGACCTCAGAGATGGGCGCGAGCTGCGGCTAAAAGCTCGGACACCAGAGACGGGCAGGAGACGCCAAGGCTGCTGCTGACGCCACCAAGGGGCCTGTGTGCGAGCACAGGTCACTATCCACACCCCTCTTCCGGGGAGCCTGTGCAGCCCGCCACTGCCAGGCTCCCGGGAATCAGGGTAAACTTCCCAGGGAGAACACACGGCGGGCCTCAGGCTGGTGCAACGTCACGCGGACCTCTGCCGCCGCAGGCCCGCCCCACACTCCGTGCCCCTCCCTCCCCCTGGCCTGAGTGCGCCAGAGCCCCCGAGCCAGCAGCTCCTTTAACCTCGACCTGTCTGAGCAAAAAACAGACGCCCTCCAGCGACTTAGATGCAGAGGCAGGGCCAAATCGAAAGCTGAGCCCCTGTGAGCTGTGAGAACAAAGAAGAGAAAAGGAAATCTCTCCCAGCAGCCTCAGAAACAGCAGATTAAAGCTACACAATCAACTTGATGTACCATGCATCTGTGGAATACATGAATAGACAGTGAATCATCCCAAATTGAGGAGGTGGACTTCTAGACCGAGTGGATGAAAGGCTCTTGCTGCTCCAGCCAGGAGTCAGGACTCTGCCTCTGAGGTGGGAGAGCCAACTTCAGAACACTCGTCAACAAGAGACCTCCCAGCCCAACATAATATCAAACGGCGAAAATCTCCCAGAGATCTCCATCTCAACACCAGCACCCAGCTTCACTCAACGACCAGCAAGCTACACTGCTGGACAACCTTTGCCAACCAAATAGCAAGACAGGAACACAACCCCACCCACTAGCAGAGAGGCTGCCTAAAATCATAATAAGTCCACAGACACCCCAAAACACACCACCAGACGTGGACCTGCCCACTAGAGAGACAAGATCTAGCCTCATACACCACAACACAGGCACTAGTCCCCTCCACCAGGAAGCCTACACAACACACTGAACCAACCATAGCCACTGGAGACAGACATCAAAAACAACGGGAACTACGAACTTGCAGCCTGCAAAAAGGTGAACCCAATCACAGTAAGATAAGCAAAATGAGAAGACAGAAAAACACACAGCAGATGAAGGAGCAAGATAAAAACCCACCAGACCTAACAAATGAAGAGGAAATAGGCAGTCTACCTGAAAAAGAGTTCAGAATAATGATAGTAAAGATGATCCAAAATCTTGGAAATAGAATGGACAAAATGCAAGAAGCAGTTAACAAGGACCTAGAAGAAATAAAGATGAAACAGACAATGGATGAACAACACATTAATGAAATGAAAAATACTCTAGATGGGATCAATAGCAGAATAATTGAGGCAGAAGAACGGATAAGTGACCTGGAAGATAAAATAGTGGAAATAACTACTGCAGAGCAGAATAAAGAAAAAAGAATGAAAAGAACTGAGGACAGTCTCAGAGACCTCTGGGACAACATTAAACGCACCAACATTCGAATTATAGGGGTTCCAGAAGAAGAAGAGAAAAAGAAAGGGACTGAGAAAATATTTGAAGAGATTATAGTTGAAAACTTCCCTAATATGGGAAAGGAAATAGTTAATCAAGTCCAGGAAGCACAGAGAGTCCCATACAGGATAAATTCAAGGAGAAATACGCCAAGACACATATTAATCAAACTGTCAAAAACTAAATACAAAGAAAGCATATTAAAAGCAGCAAGGGAAAAACAACAAATAACACACAAGGGAATCCCCATAAGGTTAACAGCTGATCTCTCAGCAGAAACTCTACAAGCCAGAAGGGAGTGGCAGGACATACTGAAAGTGATGAAGGAGAAAAACCTGCAACCAAGATTACTCTACCCAGCAAGGATCTCATTCAGATTTGATGGAGAAATTAAAACCTTTACAGACAAGCAAAAGCTGAGAGAGTTCAGCACCACCAAACCAGCTTTACAACAAATGCTAAAGGAACTTCTCTAGACAAAAACACAAGAGAAGGAAAAGTCCTATAATAACGAACCCAAAAGCCCAAAACAATTTAGAAAATGGAAATAGGAACATACATATCAATAATTACCTTAGATGTAAATGCTCCCACCAAAAGACACAGATTGGCTGAATAAACACAAAAACATAGACCCATATATATGCTGTCTACAAGAGACCCACTTCAGACCTAGAGACATATACAGACTGAAAGTAAGGGGATGGAAAAAGATATTCCATGCAAATGGAAACAAAAAGAAAGCTGGAGTACCAAGTTTCATACCAGACAAAATAGACTTTAAAATAAGGACTATCAGAAGAGACAAAGAAGGACACTACATAATGATCAAGGGATTGATCCAAGAAGAAGATATAACAATTGTAAATATTTATGCACCCAACATAGGAGCACCTCAATACATAACGCAAAAACTAGCAGCCATAAAAGGGGAAATCGACAGTAACACATTCATAGTAGGGGACTTCAACACCCCACTTTCACCAATGGACACATCATCCAAAATGAAAATAAAGAAGGAAACACAAGCTTTAAATGATACATTAAACAAGATCGACATAATTGATATTTATAGGACACTCCATCCAAAA
Organism: Lipotes vexillifer; assembly: GCF_000442215.2. Classification (NCBI taxonomy): domain Eukaryota; kingdom Metazoa; phylum Chordata; class Mammalia; order Artiodactyla; family Lipotidae; genus Lipotes; species Lipotes vexillifer. Next base: position 976,279 of record NW_006769335.1, read on the forward strand.
ACAACAGAAAACACATTTTTCTCAAGTGCTCATGGAACAGTCTCCAGGATAGATCATATCTTGGGTCACAAATCAAGCCTTGGTAAATTTAAGAAAATTGAAATTGTATCAAGTATCTTTTCCGACCACAACGCCATGAGACTAGATATCAATTATAGGAAAAGATCTGTAAAAAATACAAACACATGGAGGCTAAACAATACACTACTTAATAACGAAGTGATCACTGAAGAAATCAAAGAGGAAATTAAAAAATACCTAGAAACAAATGACAATGGAGATACAACGACCCAAAACCTATGGGATGCAGCAAAAGCAGTTCTAAGAGGGAAGTTTATAGCAATACAAGCCCACCTTAAGAAGCAGGAAACATCTCGAATAAACAACCTAACCTTGCACCTCAAGCAATTAGAGAAAGAAGAACAAAAAAACCCCAGAGTTAGCAGAAGGAAAGAAATCATAAAAATCAGATCAGAAATAAATGAAAAAGAAATGAAGGAAACAATAGCAAAGATCAATAAAACTAAAAGCTGGTTCTTTGAGAAGATAAACAAAATTGATAAACCATTAGCCAGACTCATCAAGAAAAAAAGGGAGAAGACTCAAATCAATAGAATTAGAAATGAAAAAGGAGAAGTAACAACTGACACTGCAGAAATAAAAAAAATCATGAGGGATTACTACAAGCAACTCTATGCCAATAAAATGGACAATCTGGAAGAAATGGACAAATTCTTAGAAATGCACAAACTGCCAAGACTGAATCAGGAAGAAATAGAAAATATGAACAGACCAATCACAAGCACTGAAATTGAAACTGTGATTAAAAATCTTCCAACAAACAAAAGCCCAGGACCAGATGGCTTCACAGGCGAATTCTATCAAACATTTAGAGAAGAGCTAACACCTATCCTTCTCAAACTCTTCCAAAATATAGCAGAGGGAGGAACACTCCCAAACTCATTCTACGAGGCCACCATCACCTTGATACCAAAACCAGACAAGGATGTCACAAAGAAAGAAAACTACAGGCCAATATCACTGATGAACATAGATGCAAAAATCCTCAACAAAATACTAGCAAACAGAATCCAACAGCACATTAAAAGGATCATACACCATGATCAAGTGGGGTTTATTCCAGGAATGCAAGGATTCTTCAATATACGCAAATCTATCAATGTGATTAACCATATTAACAAATTGAAGGAGAAAAACCATATGATCATCTCAATAGATGCAGAGAAAGCTTTTGACAAAATTCAACACCCATTTATGATAAAAACCCTGCAGAAAGTAGGTGTAGAGGGAACTTTCCTCAATATAATAAAGGCCGTATATGACAAGCCCACAGCCAACATCATCCTCAATGGCGAAAAACTGAAAGCATTTCCACTAAGGTCAGGAACAAGACAAGGTTGCCCACTCTCACCACTCTTATTCAACATAGTTTTGGAAGTTTTAGCCACAGCAATCAGAGAAGAAAAGGAAATAAAAGGAATCCAAATCGGAAAAGAAGAAGTAAAGCTGTGACTCTTGGCAGATGACATGATACTATACATAGAGAATCCTAAAGATGCTACCAGAAAACTACTAGAGCTAATCAATGAATTTGGTAAAGTAGCAGGATACAAAATTAATGCACAGAAATCTCTGGCATTCCTATATATTAGTGATAAAAAATCTGAAAGTGAAATCAAGAAAACACTCTCATTTACCATTGCAACAAAAAGAATAAAATATTTAAGAATAAACCTACCTCAGGAGACAAAAGATCTGTATGCTGAAAATTTTAAGACACTGATGAAAGAAATTAAAGATGATACAAATAGATGGAGAGATATACCTTGTTCTTGGATTGGGAGAATCAACATTATGAAAATGACTCTACTACCCAAAGCAATCTATAGATTCAATGAAATCCTATCAAACTACCACTGGCATTTTTCACAGAACTAGAACAAAAAATTTCACAATTTGTATGGAAACACAAAAGACCCCGAATAGCCAAACCAATCTTGAGAACAAAAAATGGAGCTGGAGGAATCAGGCTCCCTGACTTCAGACTACACTACAAAACTACAGTAATCAAGACAGCATGGTACTGGCACAAAAACTGAAAGATAAATCAATGGAATAGGATAGAAAGCCCAGAGGTAATCCCACGCACATATGGACACCTTATCTTTGATAAAGATGGCAGGAATGTACAGTGGAGAAAAGACAGCCTCTTCTATAAGTGGTGCTGGGAAAACTGGACGCTACATGTAAAAGTATGAGATTAGATCACTCCCTAACTCCATACACAAAAATAAGCTCAAAATGGATTAAAGACCTAAATGTAAGGCCAGAAACTATCAAACTCATAGAGGAAAACATAGGCAGAACACTGTATGATATAAATCACAGCAAGATCCTTCTTGACCCATCTCCTAGAGTAATGGAGAAAAAAACAAAAATAAACAAATGGGACCTAATGAAACTTCAAAGCTTTTGCACAGCAAAGGAAACCATAAACAAGACCAAAAGACAACCCTCAGAATGGGAGAAAATATTTGCAAATGAATCAACTGACCAATGATTAATCTCCAAAATTTACAGGCAGCTCATGCAGCTCAGTAACAAAAAAATAAACAACCCAATCCAAAAATGGGCAGAAGACTTAAATAGACATTTCTCCATAGAAGATGTACAGACTGCCAACAAACACATGAAAGAATGCTCAACATTATTAATCATTAGAGAAATGCAAATCAAAACTACAATGAGATATCATCTCACACCAGTCAGGATGGCCACCATCAAAAAATGTAGAAACAATAAATGCTGGAGAGGGTGTGGAGAAAAGGGAACACTCTTGCACTGCTGGTGGGAATGTGAACTGGTTCAGCCATTATGGAGAACAGTATGGAGGTTCCTTAGAAAACTACAAATAGAACTACCATATGAATCAGCAATCCCACTACTGGGCATACACCCTGAGGAAACCAAAATTCAAAAAGAGTCATGTACCAAAATGTTCATTGCAGCTCTATTTACAATAGCCCGGAGATGGAAACAACCTAAGTGCCCATCGTTGGATGAATGGATAAAGAAGATGTGGCACATATATACAATGGACTATTACTCAGCCATAAAAAGAAATGAAACTGAGCTATTTGTAGTGAGGTGGATAGACCTAGAGTCTGTCATACAGAGTGAAGTAAGCCAGAAAGAGAAGGACAAATACCATATGCTAACACATATATATGGAATTTTAGAAAAAAAAGAATGTTATGAAGAACCTAGGGGTAAAACAGGAGTAAAGACACAGACGTACTGGAGAACAGACTTGAGGATATAGGGAGGGGGTAGGGTGGGCTGTGATAGGGCGAGAGAGAGACATGGACATATATATACTAACAAACGTAAGGTAGATAGCCAGTGGGAAGCAGCCACATGCCACAGGGATACCAGATCTGTTCTTTGTGGCTGCCTGGAGGGGTGGGATAGGGAGGGTGGGAGGGAGGGAGACAAAGAGGGAAGAGATATGGGAACATATGTATATGTATAAATGATTCACTCTGTTATAAAGCAGAAACTAACACACCATTGTAAAGCAATTATACCCCAATAAAAATGTTAAAAAAAAAAAAAACACTGACGTAGGAAATAGAAGATGATACAAAGAAATGGAAATATATCTTTGCTCATGGATTGGAAGAATTAATATTGTTAGTGTCCATAATACCCAAAGCAAGCTACAGATTTAATGCAAACTCTATCAAAACACCCATGACATTTTTCTCAGAACTAGAGCATATAATTCTAAAATTCACATGGAGTGACAAAAGACTCCAAATAGCCAAAGCAATCTTGAGAAGAAATAACAAGCTAGAAGTATCATGAGCCCCAACTTCAGACTATACTGCAAAACTACAGTAATCTAAATAGTATGGTACTGGCCCAAAAACAGACACATAGTTCAGTGGAACAGAATAGAGAGCCTAGTTTATTATAAATAAACCCACACATTTATGGTCAATTAATCTATGACAAAGGAGGCAAGAATATACAATGGGGCAAAGACCATCTCTTCAATAAGTGGTGCTGGGAAAACTGGACAATTATCTTAAAAGAATGAAATTAGAATATTTTCTCACACCATATGCAAAAATAAACTCAAAATGTATTAGTGACCTAAATCTAAGCCCAGAAACAATAAAAATCCTAGATGAAAACATAAAACACTCTTTGACATAAATTGTAGCAATATTTTTTTGCATCTGTCTCCTAAGGCAAAGTAAACAAAAATAAACAAATGGGACCTAATTAAACATAAAATCTTTTGCACAGCAAAGGAAACCATCAACAGAATGAAAAGGCATTCTACTGAATTGGAGAAAATGTTTGCAAATTATATGACCTATAAGGGGATAGTATCCAGAATATGTAATCAGCTCATGCAACCCAATATCAAAAAAAAAATGATTAAAAGAATGGGAAGAGAACTTGAATAGACACTTTTCCAAAGAAGTCACATGGATGGCCACAAGGCTCAACATTACTAATAATCAGAGAAAGCAGAACAAAGCCACAGTGAGATATTACCTCACAGCTCTCAGGATGGCTATCATTAAAAAGACCCCAAATAACAAGTGCTGACAAGGATGTGGAGAAAGTGTAACCCTAGTACACTGTTGACGGGAATGTAAATTGGTGCAGGCCCTATAGAAACAGTATAGGGTTTCCTCAAAAAATAAAACTGTAACTACCATAGGGTCCTGGTATATATCCACATCTGGGTATTTATCCAAAGAAAACAAAAACACAAAGTTGAAAATGTACGTGAACCACAGTGTTCATAGCAGCATTATTTACAACAGCCAACGTATGGAAGAAACATGTGTCCATCAACAGGTTAACGGATAAAGGAGATGCAATGGAATATTACTCAGCCATAAAAAATGAAAAATTGCCGTTTGCAACAACATGGCTGGATCTTCAAGTTATTATGCTTAGTGAAGTAAGTCATATAGAAAAAAAACAAATATTGTGTGGTTTCATTTATATGTGGAATCTAAAAAAATGGAACTAATGAATATAAAAAGATAGATACAGATTTTCAGGTATAGAGAACAAACTAGTGATTACCAGTGGGGAGAGGCAAGGGAGGGTAGGGGCAATATAGGAGGAGGTGATTAGGAGGTACAGCTACTATATATAAAATAAGTAAGCTACAAGGATACATTGCACATCATAGGGAATATAGCCAATATTTTATAATAACTTTAAATGTAATAAACCTAATATGGTAAATTATACTTCATTTTAAAAAAGGAAGAAAATGAAAACACTAATTTGAAAAGATATATGCACTCCAATGTTCATTGCAGCATTATGTACAATAGCCAAGATATGGAAGCAACCTAAGTGTCCGTTAATAGATAAATGGATAAAGAAGATGTGGTATACGTATACAATGCAATATTATTCAGCCACAAAAAGAATGAAATATTTCCATTTGTAGCAACCTGGATCCACCTAGATGGTATTATGCTAAGTGAAGTAAGTCAGGCAGAGAAAGACAAATACTGTATGATCTTACTTATACGTGGAATCTAAAAATGAACAAAACAAAACAAAAACAGATTCATAGATACAGAAAGTAAATTGGTGGTTGCCAGAGGGGAGGTGGGTTGAGGGTTGGACAAAGTAAGTGAAGGTAGTTAAGAGGTACACAATTCCAGTAATAAATAAGTCATGTGATGTAATATGTAGCATAAAGATTATAGTCAATAATACTGTAATAATTTTGTGTGATGATAATGGTTACTAGACTTATTATGGTGATGATTTCATAATGCATTTAAATGTCGAATCACTATGTTGTACACCTATAACTAACATAATATTCTATGTCAGCTATACTTCATTAGCCTCCCACGCCTCACACACACACATAACTGCCAAGCCATTACTCTTTCCACTATTCTTAATAATCTTTGCTTGCAAACTTTGCTTAGGAATTCCATGCTTCCATGCTGGCACATCCCCACCTCTTACAACACAAATCAGTGAGATACCATTAGTCACCAACTCAACCATGGTGTGCTATGGTCTGAAGATTATTTTGGCTCAATATTTTATTTCTTATCATCTTAATTCTGAAAAATCGAAATGCTGAAAAGCAAACATGACCTATAATGGAAAAAGTCTGACTTTTAAACTGCTATGTAATATAAGGAAAGCAGACCTTGATATTTAAGAGAGAAATGCCTCTAAACTTTTATAAACTTCCAAATTATAAATACTAATAGACAATATAACATAAAATGAAAAATAACAAGCAATCATTGATTACTTGTTATGTGTTTGGTGTGGTGTTAAACTATTTTATATGCATCATGTCCTTTGATCTTCATAACAACACTATGAATCAATTTTCCAATGTAAAAATCTGAAAGCTAGAGAGGTTAAGTAACTTGCCCAAAGTCATATATGTAAAAGTGGTGGATCCAGTATTGAAATCCAGACAGTCTTAGAGGAGGCAATGATTTTTAAAACAGTATACAAAAAGTGTTAACCATCTGAAAAATTAGAGAATATAAAAATTAAGTTCTATTCATCAAATGACTATAAGAAAAATAAAAACACTCTAGCCAAAAATTGGAGGAATATGTGTAAAATGCATATATTTGACAAAGGATGTGTATCCAGATTATATATATAACCCCTGCAAATCCATGTCAAAAGACAGGTAGACCAATAGAAAAATGAGCAAAAGACTTGAGCATTCACTTTACAAAAGAAGATATCCAAATGACCAATAAACATATAGAAAAGGTGTTCAACTTCATTAGTCATCAGGGAAATGCAAAAGGAAACCATAATGAGATGACACACCACAATAAAAAGAATGGCTAAAATAAAAAATACAAAAATTCCATGTGTTGGTAAGAATTTAAAACAACGAGAACTCTCACACACTGCTGATGGAAATGCATACAACCTCTTTGGAAAAGACAGTGTCTACTAAAGCTGAATATATTCACAATGACCTATCCATTCCATTCGTAGGCATATATCCAACAGAAATACACACATATTCACTATAAGGCATGTAAAGAAATGTTCATAGAAGCACTACTCATATTTGCCAATAACTGGAAATTTCCTAATGATCATCAATAACAGAATGGACTGGATCAATATATGGTTGTATATTTACATAACGGAACACTATACAGCAATCAGAATGAACCAACTACAACTATTAGAACAATACAGTTGAATATCACAAATATAACATTGATCAAGGAAACTGGAGACAAAGGAGTAAATATGGTATGATTCCATTTATATAAATTACAAAAACAGACAAAATTAGTCTTTGGTGTTTGAAGTGAGGATAATAGGTTCCACTGGAGGAGGGTAAACTTATTGTGAGGGAGCATGAGGAGGGGTTCCTTCTAAGGTGCTGGTAATGTTCTGTCTAGATATCAGCACTGTTGTATAAGTGACTTTATTCTATGAAATTCATGAGTTGTGCACTTTTCCTTATGTATATTATGGTTCAATAGAAAAAGCCAAACCAAAACAAAAAGCAGTCTGCCTCCAGATACTACACATTTAAACATGCCATCATACTCCCTACGAATTGAGACCTACAGAGCAAATCTGAGTTACAGAGGCTGGCCCTACTCATTAGTAAGTAACTCATGCCAACATGCCACAGGCCCTACTCATTAGTAAGTAACTCATGCCAGCATGCCACATTTGATTTAATTACTTCCTTGACAACTGATGAATGACAGCATGTCATGGGTTTTGGGGATCACGTGCAAGTATTTGAATCTGATTGTTGTATTTTCAAATTCCAAGAGCCATTCCCCAGCCATCTGGTAATTGAGGCAGGAGTGCTGGCATTTCTGAAATCCAAAGTAATTGTGAATTTTCTGTTCCAATAGAGAATTACTTGGGAGGGGCAGGCGAGGTGGTGGTGGTTGTCTGAGCTAGACATGGTTCTCTATAGGAAGAGAAAGCAAAGATTTTGTAGATCCTGTAAGAAGTAGATAGACCTGAAGGAGGGCTTAGAGAAACTTCCTGGAGGGCCACCTCCCTTGGTGGGTGGAGCTCTACTTATAGCACTTTGGGGAGATAACTCTTAAATAATCACAAAAATAAATGCATAATTGTAGGTTATGAAAAGTGCTATTAAGGAAGAGTAAAGAAAGGGATGACAGGTCACAACAAGGAAATTACCTGGTTTAGTTTGGGGCCTCGAGGAAAGGCTTTCTGAGGAATTAACATTGAACCAGAAAGCGGGAACTGAAAGATAAGAAGTTACCCATGCAAAGAAATGGAGAGAAAGCGTTCAAGTCAAAAGGAAAATCATGGGACTTCCCTGGTGGCACAGTGGTTGAGAGTCCGCCTGCCAATGCAGGGGACACCAGTTCGTGCCCCAGTCCAGGAGGATCCCACATGCCGCGGAGCGGCTGGGCCCGTGAGCCATGGCTGCTGCGCCTGCACGTCCGGAGCCTGTGCTCCGCAACGGGAGAGGCCACAACAGTGAGAGGCCCGCGTAA
>NW_006769335.1:985106-1008849 GCF_000442215.2 Lipotes vexillifer
GTAACGCAAAAAAAAAAAAAGGAAAATCATGGCCCTGAGACAGAGAGGAGAATGTCAATGTTTGAAGAAAAGGAAGTAGGCCAATGCAGCTGGAGAAGTATGAGCATGGGGGAAAGAATGCTGTGAGATGAGGCTGGAGAAGGAATCATAGAAGATCCTGCATTGTCTTGTAGGGCATATTAAGGATTTTGGATTTCAAGTGCAATGGAAAACCATTTCAAACAGGGTTGTGGCATGTTCTGATTTACATTTTTAAAAGACCACTCTGGCTGCTGTGTGGTGAATTTACTATAGCATGAGATGAGAGGAAATGAGAAAACCAGTTATGAGGCTATTTAAGTAGTCCAAGTGAGATATGGTTGGTGGCTTAGACTTAAGTGAAGGCTATGGAGAGGGACAGAGTGCAGAGTTTGGGAATACGTTCTTCAGGTAGAATTGACAGAGCTTACTGATGCACTGGAGTGGTGAATGAGAGAAAAGGAGCCACTTAAATAATGCCCAGTTATTTTTGGCATGAGCAATTGTAGATGGAGCTACTATTTATTAATATAAGGAAGAGCATATTTAGACTGAAAGAGAGAGGAAATAAATCAAGAGCTTGGTTTTAAACATGTTAGTTTTGAGATGCCAGGGATTCTTTCAGATGGAGATGTTAAATGGATAGTTGGATTAGTAAATCTGGAGCTCAGAATATATGTATGGGCTGAACAGAGAGATTTGAAACTTGTTGACCAAAAGAGGCTGTTTAAAGCCATGAGAATATATGAAGCTCCAGGGAAGAGTGTTTATGGAAGAGATGGAAAGGGCCCAAGACTGATCTCTGAGGAAGGTCCAATAAGAACCAAAAGAGGAGAATAAGAACAAATAGCCAAGAGGCAGAAGGAGAACTAAGATATTGTCCTGGGAAGAATTTCAAGGAGTAAGGAGTGGACACTGGAGTCAAATGTAGCAGAGAGGAAAAATAGAATCAACACTGAAAAGTGTTATTGGATTTAATATCACTGAGGTACTTGGTGACCTTGGCAAGAGAATTTTTTGTTAAGTGGTGGAAAGGGGAGCCAGATTGTAGTAGGTTGAGGTGTGAGAGAAGGTGAGGAATTTGAGACTTTGAGAATAATCATCTCTCTCAAAAGGCTTGGTTGGCTATGTACAGAAGAACAATAGAGCAGGAACTAGAGGCAGGTAGGGATAGAAGAGAATGAGAAGGAAATATTGGTTGAGGGAGAATTTTCTTATGATGGAGGAGATTTGAGTACGTTTATAGGCCTGCAGAGAAGTGGTCAGTTTAGAGGGAGCTACTGAAAATACAACAGAAGGAACACTATCCCATTGATTAAATATTTTAATCTTTTTTTGCATTAATATCTGCCACTCCATTCATATTGGGATTGCCTTAGTTGAATTTCTCATCATTCTCACTTGTATTATCTGTAACCATTTCCTAACGGGTCTTCTTGTTTCCAATTATCCCTTCCTTCAAAACACTGGTCTACCAGCAGTTCTCAAAGAATAGTCTGTGGTCTCTGGGAGGTCCCTGAGATACTTTTAGGGTGTCCATGAGGTCAAAACTATTTTCATAATGATACTAAGATTTTACTATTTTCATATTAAAGTCCTTTGGCTTTGTCACTGTGTGGATATTTGCATGGATGGCACCTCAGCATAAATCAAGGTAGTAAAACTAAATTTTCACTGGATTCTTCACCACCACTAACTCTCAGAAAAAATAAAAATAAGTGCCTTATTCACTTTTATACTATCCTTGATTAAGCAGTAAAAAAATATTAATTTTGTTAATCTCAATCCTAGAGTATGTAACTTTCTAATATTCTATGTGACAAAATGGAAATTACTCATAAAACACCTCTGCTGTACAGCAAAGTATGATGGTTGTTTAAGGGAAAAGTACTTGTGAGTTGTGGGCTGAATTAGCTGCTTTTTTCATAAAATATCATTTTTAATTGACAGAGCAACTGAGAGATAAAATGTGTTTATTCACACTTGGATATTTGGCAGATATTTTCTTTCAAACGAACAATGTGAGCCTGTCACTTCAAGGAAAAAAACTGACAAAATATGTTCCCAATGACAAAATTTGAGCTTTCAAGTGAAAATTAGAATTTTAGAAAATTTGTATCTGGAACCATGAGCTTGACAGTTTTCCACAACGTTTATGATAAGACCAATGGTATTATTAAAACATTCTTTCAAAATTACTGTATAGGAGCGGCAGAGGAGAGCGCAGCAACAGGCGTGCGGAGGAAAAAGTGGAGAGATTCCCACAAAGAGGATCGGTGCCGACCAGCACTCACCAACCAGAGAGGCTTGCCTGCTCACCTGCTGGGGCGGGTGGGGGCTGGGAGCTGAGGCTCAGGCTTCGGTCGTATCCCAGGGAGAGGGCTGGGGTTGGCTGCGTGACCACAGCCTGAAGGAGGCTAGTGTGCCACAGCTACCCGGGAGGGAGTCCGGGAAAATGTCTGGAGCTGCCTAAGACTTTTTCTTCCATCTTTGTTTCCTGGTGCGCGAGGAGAGGGGATTAAGAGTGCCGCTTAAAGGAGCTCCACAGACGGGCATGAACCGCGGCTATCAGCACGGACTACAGAGAAGGGCATGAGATGCTAAGGCTGCTGCTGCAGCCAGCAAGAAACCTGTGTGCAAGCACAGGTCATTATCCACACCTCCCCTCCCAGGAGCCTGTGCAGCCCGCCACTGCCAGGGTCCCGCGATGCAGGGACAATTTCCCCAGGAGAACGCATGGCGTGCCTCAGACTGGTGCAACGTCACGCTGTCCTCTCCTGCTGCAGGCTCACCCTGCATCCGTAGCCCTCCCTCTTCCCGGCCTGAGTGAGCCAGAGCCCCCCGAATCAGCGGCTCCTTTAACCCCGTCCTGTCTGAGCAAAGAACAGACGCCCTCAAGCAACATACACACAGAGGCAGGGCCAAATACAAAGGTGAACCCCGGGAGTTGTGCGAACAAAGAAGAGAAAAGGAAACTTCTCGCAGCAGCCATAGGAGGAGCAGGTTAAATCACCACAATCAACTTAATGTACCCAGCATCTGTGGAATACCTGAAAAGACAACAAATCATCCCAGATTGAGGAGGTGGGCTTTGAGAGCAAGATATATTATTTTTTCCACTTTTCCTCTTTTTGTGAGTGTGCATGCTTCTGATGCTTCTGTGTGAGATATTGTCTTTACAGCTTTGCTTTCACCATTTGTACTAGGGTTCTGTCCGTCCGTTGTTTTTTCTTTTTTTTTTTACTTAAAATTATTATTATTATTATTATTTTTTGCAGTACGTGGGCCTCTCAGCGCTGTGGGCTCTCCCGTTGCGGAGCACAGGCTCTGGACGTGCAGGCTCAGCAGCCATGGCTCACAGGCCAGGCCGCTCCGCGGCATGTGGGATCCTCCCGGACCGGGGCACGAACCCGAGTCCCCTGCATCAGCAGGTGGACCCCCAACCACTGCGCCACCAGGGAAGCCCCAAAATATTTTTTTCTTAATAATTATTTTTTATTTTTATTTTAATAACTTTATTTTATTTTATTTTATCCTCTTGATTTCATTCTTTCAAATATTTCTCCCTTTTATTCTGAGCCATGTGGATGAAAGGCTCTTGGTGCTACAGCCAGCAGTGAGTGCTGTACCTCTGAGGGGGGAGAACCAACTTCAGAACACTGGTCCACAAGAGACTTCCCAGCTCCACGTAATATCAAATGGTGAAAATCTACCAGAGATCTCCATCTCAACACCAAGACCCACCTTCACTCAATGACCAGCAAGCTACAGTGCTGGACACCCCATGCCAAACAACTAGCAAGACAGGAACACAACACTACCCATTACCAGAAAGGCTGACTAAAATCATAATAAGGTGACAGACACCACAAAACACACCACCAGACGTGGAACTTCCCACCAAAAAGACAAGATACAGCCTCATTCACCAGAACACAGGCATAAGTCCCCTCGACCAGGAAGCCTACACAACCCACAGAACCAACTCTAGCCACTGGGGACAGGCACAAAAGACAATGGGAACTATGAACCTGCAGCGTGCAAAAAGGAGACCCCAAACAAAGTAAGATAAGCAAAATGAGAAGATAGGAAAACACACAACAAATAAGGAGCAAGGTAAAAACAGACCAGACATAACAAATGAAGAGGAAATATGGAGTCTACCTGAAAAAGAATTCAGAATAATGGTAGTAAAGATGAACCAAAATCTTGGAAATAGAATAGAGAAAATGCAAAAAAACATTTAACAAGGATATAGAAGAACTACATAGGTAATGAACAATGATGAACAACACACTAAATGAAGTTAAAAATACTCTAGAAGGGATCAATAGCAGAATAACTGAGGCAGAAGAACGGATAAGTGACCTGGAAGACAAAATAGTGGAGAAAACTCCTGCAGAGCAGAAGAAAGAAAAAAGAATGAAAAGAAATGAGGACAGTCTCAGAGACTTCTGGGACAACATTAAATGCACCAACATTCGAATTATGGAGGTCTCAGAAGAAGAAGAGACAAAGAAAGGGACAGAAATTATTTGAAGGGATTATAGTGGAAAACTTCCCTAATATGGGAAGGAAATAGTTAATCAAGTCCAGGAAGCACAGAGAGTCCCATACAGGATAATTCCAAGGAGAAACACACCAAGACACATATTAATGAAATTATCAAAAATTAAATACAAAGAACAAATATTAAAAGGAGCAAGGGAAAAACAACAAATAACACACAAGGGAATCCCCATAAGGTTAACAGCTGACCTATCAGCAGAAACTCTGCAAGCCAGAAGGGACTGGCAGCTCATATTTAAAGTGATCAAGGAGAAAAAACTACAAGCAAGATTACTCTACCCAGCAAGGATCTCATTCAGATTTGATGGAGAAATTAAAACCTTTACAGACAAGCAAAAGCTGAGAGAGTTCAGCATCACAAAACCAGCTTTACAACAAATGCTAAAGGAACTTCTCTAGGCAAGAAACACAAGAGAAGGGAAAGACCCACAATAAGAAGCCCAAAACAATAAAGAAAATGGGAACAGAAACATACATATCGATAATTACCTTAAATGTAAATGGATTAAATGTTCCCACCAAAAGACAGAGACTGCCTAAATCCATACAAAAACAAGAGCCATATATATGCTATCTACAAGAGACCCACTTCAGACCTAGGGACACATAGAGACTGAAAGTGAGAGGATGGAAAAAGATATTCCATGCAAATGGAAACCAAAATTAAGCTGGAGCAGCAATTCTCATAACAGAAAAAATAGACTTTAAAATAAAGACTATTAGAAGAGACAAAGAAGGGCACTATATAAAGATCAAGGCATTGATCCAAGAAGCAGATATAACAATTGTAAATATGTATGCACCCAACATATGAGCACCGCAATACATAAGGCAAATACTAACAGCCATAGAAGGGGAAATTGACAGTAACACAATTATAGTAGGGGACATTAACTCACCACTTTCACCAATGGACAGATCATCCAAAATGAAAATAAATAAGGAAATACAAGCTTTAAAGGATACATTAAGAAAATTGGACTTAATTGATATTTATATGACATTCCATCCAAAAACAACAGAATACACATTTCTCTCACGGGCTCATGGAACATTCTTCAGGAAAGATAATATCATGGGTCACAAATCAAGCCTTGGTAAATTTAGGAAAATTGAAATTGTATCAAGTATCTTTTCCGACCACAACACTATGAGACTAGATATCAATTACAGGAAAAGATCTGTAAAAAATACAAACACATGGAGGCTAAATAATACACTACTTAATAACGAATTGATCACTAAAGAAATCAAAGAGGAAATCAAAAAGTACCTACAAACAAAAGAAAATGGAGACACGACCACCCAAAACCTATGGGATGCAGCAAAACCGTTGTAAGAGGGAAGATTATAACAATACAATCCTACTTTAAGAAACAGGGAACATCTCAAATAAACAACCTAACCTTACACCTAAAGCAATTAGAGAAAGAAGACAAAAAAAAAAAAAAAACCCAGAGTTAGCAGCAGGAGAGAAATCATAAAGATCAGATAAGAAATAAATGAAAAAGAAATGAAGGAAACGATAGCAAAGACCAATAAAACTAAAAGATCGTTCTTTGAGAAGATAAATAAAATGGATAAACCATTAGGCAGACTCATCAAGAAAAAAAGGGAGAAGACTCAAATCAATAGAATTAGAAATGAAAACGGAGAAGTAACAACTGACACTGCAGAAATACAAAAGATCATGATAGATTACTACAACCAACTCTATGCCAATAAAATGGACAACCTGGAAGAAATGGACAAACTCTTAGAAATGCACTACCTGCTGAGACTGAACCAGGAAGAAATAGAAATTATGAACAGACCAATCACAAGCACTGAAATTGAAACTGTGATTAAAAATCTTCCAACAAACAAAAGCCCAGGACCAGATGGGTTCACAAGTGATTTCTATCAAACATCTGGAGAAGAGCTAACACCTATCCTTCTAAAACTCTTCCAAAATATAGCAGAGGGAGTAACACTCCCAAACTCATTCTACGAGGCCACGATCACCCTGATACCAAAACCAGAAAAAGATGTAACAAAGAAAGAAAACTACAGGCCAATATCACATGAACATAGATGCAAAAATCTTCAACAAAATAGTAGCAAACAGAATCCAAGAGCACATTAGAAGGATGATGCACCATGATCAAGTAGGGTTTATTCCAGCAATGCAAGGATTCTTCAATATACACAAATCAACCAACGTGATACACCATATTAACAAATTGAAGGAGAAAAATCATATGATCATCTCAATAGATGCAGAGAAAGCTTTCGACAAAATTGAACAGCCATTTATGATAAAAACCCTGAAGAAAGTAGGCATAGAGGGAACTTTCCTGAAAATAATAAAGGCCATATATGACAAACCCACAGCCAACATCTTCCTCAATGTTGAATAAATGAAAACATTTCCACTAATATCAGGAAAAAGAGAAGGTTGCCCACTCTCACAACTATTATTCAACACACTTTTGGAAGTTTTAGCCCCAGTAATCAGAGAAGAAGAAGAAATAAAACGAATCCATATCAGGAAAGAAGAAGTAAAGCTGTCACTGTTTGCAGATGACATGATACTGTACATAGAGAATCCTAAAGATGCTACCAGAACAGTACTAGAGCTAATCAATTAATTTGGCACAGTAGCAGGATACAAAATTAATGCACAGAAATCTCTGGCATTCCTATACACTAATGAGGAAAAATATAAAGTTAAATTACAAAAACACTCCAATTTACCATTGCAACAAAAAGAATAAAATATCTAGGAATAAGGATACAGAAGGTCTGTATGCAGAAAATAACAAGACACTGATGAAAGAAATTAAAGATGATACAAATAGACGGAGAGATATACCAGGTTCTTGGATTGGAAGAATCCACATTGTGAAAATGACTCTGCTACCCAAAGCAATCTACAGATTCAATGCAATCCCTATCAAACTACCACTGACATTTACCACAGAGCTAGAACAAAACATCTTAAAATTTGTATGGAGACACAAAAGACCCCGAATAGCCAAACCAATCTTGAGTATGGAAAACGGAGCTGGAGGAATCAGGCTCCCTGAATTCAGACTATACTACAAAGCTACAGTAATCAAGACAGTATGGTACTGGCACAAAAACAGAAATAATGATCAATGGAACAGGATAGAAAGCCCAGAGATAAACCCACACACATGTGGTCACCTTATCTTTGATAAAGGAGGCAAGAATATACAGTGGAGAAAAGACAGCCTCTTCAGAAGTGGTGCTGGGAAAACTGGACAGGTACATGTAAAAGTATGAGGTTAGAACACTCCCTAACACCATACACAAAAGTAAGCTCAAAATGGATTAAAGACCTAAATGTAAGGCCAGAAACTCTCAAACTCTTAGAGGAAATCATAGGCAGTACACTCTATGACATAAATCACAGCAAGATCCTTTTTGACCCACCTCCTAGAGAAATGGAAATAAAAACAAAAATAAACAAATGGGACCTAATTAAACTTCAAAGCTTTTGCACAGCAAAGGAAACCATAAACAAGACCAAAAGACAACCCTCAGCATGGGAGAAAATATTTGCAAATGAAGCAACTGACAAAGGATTCAACTCCAAAATTTACAAGCAACACATGCAGCTCAATAACCAAAAAACAAACAACTCAATCCAAAAATTGGCAGAAAACCGAAATAGACACTTCTCCAAAGAAGATATACACATTGCCAACAAACACATGAAAGAATGCTCAACATCATTAATCATTAGAGAAATGCAAATCAAAACTACAATGAGAGACCATCTCACACCTGTCAGAATCATCATCATCAAAAAATCTGCAAACAATCAATGCTGGAGAGTGAGTGCAGAAAAGGGAACACTCTTGCACTGTTGGTGTGAATGTAAATTGATACAGCCACTATGGCGAACAGTATGGAGGTTCCTTAAAAACTACAAATAGAATGACCATATGACCCAACAGTCCCACTACTGGACATATATCCTGAGTAAACCATAAATAAAAAGTGTCATGTACCAGTATATTCATTGTAGCTCTATTTACAATAGCCAGGACATGGAAGCAACTTAAGGGTCCATCAACAGATTAATGGATAAAGGAGATGTGACACATATATACAATGGAATATTACTCAGCCATAAAAACAAACAAAATTGAGTTATTTGTAGCAAGGTGGATGGGCTTAGAGTCTGCCTTACAGAATGAAGTATGTCAGAAAATGAAAAACACATACCGTATGCTACAACATATATATGGAATCTAAGAAAAAAATGGTTATGAAGAAGCTAGGGGTAAGACTGGAATAAAGACAGAGACCTACTAGAGAATGGACTTGAGGTTATGGGGAAGGGGAAGGGGAAGCTGTCCCAAAGTGAGAGAGCGGCATGGACATATATACACTACCAAACATAAAATAGATAGCTAGTGAGAAGTAGCCACATAGCACAGGGAGTTCAGCTTGGTGGTTTGTGACCACCTAGAGTTGTGGAATAGAGAGGGTGGGAGGGAGGGAGGCGCAAGAGGGAAGAGATATGGGAACATATGTATATGTATAAGTGATGCACTTTTTTATAAAGCAGAAACTAATACACCATTGTAAAGCAATTATACTGCAATAAAGATGTTAAAAAAATTACTGTATAGTGAAATGTACATTTAGGATTTGCATGACTAAGTGCTCTAAAAATTTTCCTAATAACCGAGGCATGGTGCTACAAAATCATGCCTGGGTAAATGATCCATTCACAGTGCAAGACAGAAGAATTAATTTTAATATAATAAAACAGGAAAAGTTCACTGAGATGGTTTTTGGTTCCTCATTGTGATTAACCTTTAAAAAACTGTACTGGTGGAGCTTTGGTGTACTCTTAAAGAAGATTATTCACACAGCTGAATGAGAAAAGATTATCTTTATTTCCTTCAAATAAAAACACACATCATAATAGATTGAATGCATAAAGAGCCACAAGAATATGGTTGTCTTCTATAAAACCAGAGAGTATGAGTTTCAGAAAAAAAATCTAAAATGATACCATTCCTCTCACTATGTTTTACTTTGGAAAATATATAAAGCTTTTGCACAGCAAAGGAAACCATAAACAAAACAAAAAGACAACCCTCAGAATGCAGAAAATATTTGAAATTGAAGCAACCAACAAGGGATTAATTTCCAAAATATAAAAAAAGCTCATGCAGTTCAATATAAAAAAAACAAAGTACCCATTCAAAAAATGGGCAGAAGATCTAAATAAACACTTCTCCAAAGAAGACATACTGATGGCCAAAAAGCACATTGAAAGATGCTGAACATCACTAATTATTAGGGAAATGAAAATCAAAACTACAGTGGTGACCTGGAAGATAAAATAGTAGAAATAATTACTGCAGAGTAGAATAAAGAAAAAAGAATGTAAAGAATTGAGGACAGTCTCAGAGACCTCTGGGACAATATTAAATGCACCAACATTTGAATTATAGGGGTTCAAGAAGAAGAAGAGAAAAGGTAAGGGACAGACAAAATATTTAAAGAGATTATAGTTAGGAACTTCCCTAATATGGGAAAGGAAATAGTTAATCAAGTCCAGGAAGCACAGAGAGTCCCTTACAGGATAAATCCAAGGAGAAACACACCAAGACGCATATTAATCAAATTGTCAAAAATTAAATACAAAGAACAAATATTAAAAGCAGCAAGGGAAAAGCAACAAATAACACACAAGGGAATCCCCATAAGGTTAACAGATGATCTTTCAGCAGAAACTCTGCAAGCCAGAAGGGAGTGGCAGGACATATTGAAAGTGATGAAGGAGAAAAACCTACAACCAAGAATACTCTACCGAGCAAGGATCTCATTCAGATTTGAGGGAGAAATTAAAATCTTTACAGGCAAGCAGAAGCTAAGAGAATTCAGCACCAGAAAACCAGGTTTACAACAAATGCTAAAGGAACTTATCTAGGCAGGAAATATAAGAGAAGGAAAAGACCTACAATAACAAACTCAAAACAATGAAGGAAATGGTAATAGGAACATACATATTGATAATAACCTTAAATGTGAATGGATTAAATGCTCCAAACAAAAGAAATAGACTGGCTGAATAGATTAAAAAAACAAGACCCGTATATATGCTGTCTACAAGAGACCACTTCAGATCTATGGACACATACAGACTGAAAGTGAGGGGATAGAAAAAGATATTCCATGTAAATGGAAATCAAAAGACAGCTGGTGTAGCAATTCTTATATCAGACAAAATAGACTTTAAAACAAAGACTATTACAAGAGACCAAGAAGGACACTACGTAATGATCAAGGGATCAATCCAAGAAGAAGATATAACAATTGTAAATATTTATGCCCCCGACATAGGAGCACCTCAATACATAAGGCAAATACTAACAGCCATAAAAGGGGAAACTGACAGTAACACAATCATAGTAGGGGATTTTAACACCCCAATTTCACCAATGGACAGATCATCCAAAATGAAAATAAATAAGGAAACACAAGCTTTAAAGGATACATTAAACAAGATGTACTTAATTGATATTTATAGGACATTCAATCAAAAAACAACAGAATACACATTTTTCTCAAGTGCTCATGGAATATCCTCCAGGATAGATCATATCTTGGGTCACAAATTAAGTGTTGGTAAATTTTAGAAAATTGAAATGGTATCAAGTATCTTTTCTGACCATAATGCTATGAGGCTAGATACCAATTACAGGAAAAGATCTGTAAAAAATACAAACACATGGAGGCTAAACAATACACTACCTAGTAACCAAAAGATCACTGAAGAAATCAAAGAGGAAATCAAAAAATACCTATGAACAAATGAAAATGAAAACACGACAACCCAAAACCTATGGGATGCAGCAAAAGCAGTTCTAAGAGGGAAGTTTATAGCAATAAAATCCTATCTTTTGAAACAAGAAACATTTCAAATAAACAACCTAACCTTACTACTAAAGCAATCAGAGAAAGAACAAAAAAACTCAAAGTACCAGATGGAAAGAAATCATAAAGGTTTCTTTATGATTTAACAAAAATAAATGAAAAAGAAATGAAGGAAACAATTGCAAAGATCAATAAAACGTGCTTTTTTGAGAAGATAAACAAAATTAATAAATCATTAAGCAGACTCATCAAGAAAAAAAGGGAGAAGACTCAAATCAATAGAATTAGAAATGAAAAGAAGTAAAAACTGACACTGCAGAAATACAAAGGATCATGAGAAATTGCTACAAGCAATTATATGCCAATAAAATGGAAAACCTAGAAAAAATGGACAAATTCCTAGAAATACACAGCCATCTGAGACTGGACCAGGAAGAAATAGAAATATGAACAGACCAATCACAAGCACTGAAATTGAAACTGTGATTAAACCTCTTCCAACAAACAAAAGCCCAGGAACAGATGGCTTCACATGCGAATTATATCAAATATTTAGAGAATAGCTAACACCTATACTTCACAAACTCTTACAAGATATAGCAGAGGGAGGAAGACTTGCTAACTCATTCTACAAGGCCACAATCACCCTGATACCAAAACCAGACAAAGATGTCACAAGGAAAGAAAACTACAGGCCAATAACACTGATGAACATAGATGCAATAATCCTCAACAAAATACTAGGAAAAAGAATCCAAAAGCACATTAAAAACATCATACTCCAAGAACAAGTGGGGCTTATCCCAGGAATGCAAGAATTCTTCAATATATGCAAATCAATCAGTGTGATACACCATATTAAAAAACTGAAGGAGAAAATCCCTATGATCATCTCAATAGATGCAGAGAAAACTTTCAACAAAATTCAACACCCATTTATGAAAAAAACCCTCCAGAAAGTAGGCATAGAGGGAACTTTCCTCAATATAATAAAGGCCATATATGACAAACCCACAGCCAACATTGCCCTCAATGGTGAAAAACTGAAACCATTTCCACTAAGACCAGAAAAAAGAAAATGTTGCCCACTCTCACCAATAAGATTCAACATAGTTTTTGAAGGTTTAGTAACAGCAATCAAAGAAGAAAAAGAAATAAAAGGAATCTAAATCAGAAAAGTAGTAAAGCTGTAACTGTTTGCAGATGACATGATACTATGCATAGAGAATCCTAAAGATGCTACCAGAAAACTACTAAAGCTAATCAATGAATTTGGTAAAGTAGCAGGGTACAAAATTAATGCACAGAAATCTCTGGCTTCCTCTACAGTAATGATGAAAAACCTGCAAGTGAAATAAAGAAAACATTCCCATTTACCACTGCAACAGAAAGAATATAATATCTAGGAGTAAACTTACCCAAGGAGACAAAAGACCTGTATGCAGAAAATTATAAGACCCTGATGAAAGAAATTAAAGATGATACAAATAGATGGAGAGATACACCATGTTCTTGGATTGGAAGAATCAACATTGTGAAAATGACTATACTACCCAAAGCAATCTACAGATTCAATGCAATTCCTATCAAACTATGACTGGCATTTTTCATAGAAGTAGAACAAAAAATTTCACAATTTGTATGGAAACACAAAAGACCTCGAATAGCCAAAGCAATCTTGAGAAAGAAAAACGGAGATGGAGGAAGCAGGCTCCCTGTCTTCAGACTACACTAGAAAGCTACAGTAATCGAGACAGTATGGTACTGGCACAAAAACAGTAATACAGATCAATGGAAGAGGATAGAAAGTCCAGAGATAAACTCACGCATGTATGGTCACCTTATCTTTGATAAAGAAGGCAAGAATATACAGTGGAGAAAAGACAGCCTCTTTAATAAGAGGTGCTGGAAAAACTGGACAGGTACATGTAAAACAGTGAAATTAGAACATTCCCTAACACCATCACAAAAATAAACTCAAAAATGGATTAAAGACCTAAAGGTAAGGCCAGACACTACCAAACTCGTAGAGGAAAACATAGCAGAACACTCTATGACATAAATCACATCAAGATCCTTTTTGACCGACCTCCTAGAGAAATGGAAATAAAAACAAAAAAAAAACAAATGGGACCTAATGAAACTTCAAAGCTTTTGCACAGCAAAGGAAACCATAAACAAGACCAAAACACAACCCTCAGAATGGAAGAAAATATTTGCAAATGAAGCAACTGACAAAGGATTAATCTCCAAAATTTACAAGCAACTCATGCATCTCAATATTAAAAAAAACAAACAACCCAATCCAAAAATGGGCAGAAGACCTAAATAGACATTTCTCCAAAGAAGATATACACATTGCCAACAAACACATGAAAGAATGCTCAACATCATTAATCATTAGAGAAATGCTAATCAAAACTACAATTAGATATCATCTCATACCAGCCAGAATGGCCATCATCAAAACAGCTACAAACAATAAATGCTGGAGAGGGTTTGGAGAAAAGGGAACCCTCTTGCACTGTTGGTGGGAACATAAATTGATACAGCCACTATGGAGAACAGTATGGAGCTTCCTTAAAAAACTAAAAATAGAACTACCATACAACCCAGCAATCCCACTACTGGGCATATACCCTGAGAAAACCATAGTTCAAAAAGAGTATGTACCAAAATGTTCATTGAAGCTCTATTTACAATGGCCAGGACATGGAAGCAACCTAAATGTCCATCAACAGATGAACAGATATAGAAGATGTGGCACATATATACAATGGAATATTACTCAGGTATGAAAAGAAATTGAAGTTTTTGTAGTGAGGTGGATGGACCTAGAGTCTGTCATACAGAGTGAAGTAAGTCAGAAAGAGAAAAACAAATACCATATGCTAAGACATATATATGGAATTAAAAAAAAATGGTCAGGGTTTCCCTCGTGGCACAGTGGTTGAGAGTCCGCCTGCCAATGCAGGGGACATGGGTTCATGCCCCAGTCTGGGAAGATCCCACATGCTGTGGAGTGGCTGGGCCCGTGAGCCATGGCTGCTGAGCCTGTGCATCCAGAGCCTGTGCTCCACAACGGGAGAGGCCACAACAGTGAGAAGCCTGGGTACCGCAAAAAAAAAAAAAAAAGGTCATGAAGAACCTTGGGGTAAGACGGGAGTAAAGACAGATACCTACTAAAGAATGGACTTGAGGATATGGGGTGCAGGAAGGGTAAGCTGGGACAAAGTGAGAGAGTGGCATGGACATATATAGACTACCACACATAAAATATATAGCTAATGGGAAACAGCCACATAGCACAGGGAGATCAGCTCGGTGCTTTGTGACCAGCTAGATGGGTGGAATAGGGAGTGTGGGAGGGAGGGAGATGCAAGAGGGAAGAGATATGGGGACATATGTATATGTATAACAAATTCACTTTGTTCTAAAGCAGAAACTAACACACCATTGTAAAGCAATTATACTCCAATAAAGATGTTTAAAAAAAAAACAAAAAAAACTACAGTGAGGTATCACCTCATACTGGTCAGAGTGGCCATCATCAAGAAATCTATAAACAATACATTCTGGGGAGGGTGTGGAGACAAACGAACCCTCCTACACTGCTGGTGAATATGTAAACTGGTACAGCCACTATGGAGAACAATATGGAATTTACTTAAAAAACTAAAAATAGGACTACTGTATGACCCAGCAATCCCACTCCTGGGCATATACACAGAGAAAACCATAATTTGAAAAGATATATGCACTCCAATGCTCATTGCAGCACTATTTACAGTAAACAGGATGTGGAAGCAATCAAATGTCCATCGACAGAGGAATGGATAAAGAAGATGTGGTACATGTATACACTGGAATATTACTCAGCCATAAAAAAGAACGAAATAATGCCATTTGCAGCAACATGGATGGATTGTCATTCTGAGTGAAGTAAGTCAGACACAGAAAGACAAATATCATATTATATCACTTATATGTAGAATTTTAAATAAAAGGGTACAAATGAACTTATTTACAAAACAGAAGTAGAGTTACAGATGTAGAAAGCAAACTTATGGGTACCAGGGGGTAAGGGGGAGGAGGGATAAATTGGGAGATTGGGCCTGACATATACACACTACTGTATATAAAATAGATAACTAATACGAACCTGCTGTATAGCACAGGGAACTCTACTCAATACTCTGTAATGGCCTATATGGGAAAATAAGCTTAAAAGAAAAGAGTGGATATATGTATATGTATAACTGATTCCGTTTGTTGTACAGCTGAAACTAATACAACATTGTAAATCAATTATACTCCAATAAAAATTTTTAAAAATGAAGAAAAAATATTTTAATAAAATATATTAATGAATATTGGTTTATTATTATTTTTTTTAAATGAAGTAATCAAAAATTTAAACATTCCCCATTTTTAATTTGCAATTTGGTAAACATCAATAGATATCAACCACAATATCAAAGCCTCTTTGAAGTCTTCAGTAATTTTTAAGAGTATAAAGTGGTCCTGAGACCAAAATATTTGAGAACAATTCCTCTATACTACCCATGTCATCCCCCTGGTTCTTAAGCTTCAATGGCCTTCAAGCATTCGAAGTCCTTCATAGATAGGCCTAAAGCTTCCTTTTAAGTCTCATTTTATGTCACTCCCCTCCATGCACTCCCCTCCACACATCAGCTGCATCTGCATCAGGTAGCTTGCTAGTCCTTCAACCTGCCATGCTCATTCTCACCTCCATGCCTAGCACATGTAGCCCAATTCAAAGATCACATTTTCTGTGGATCCTCCTTTCCTGCTTGGCAGATTTATTGATCTCTTCTTACTTTCTCCAATGTACTTTATGAGGTTGATTTCGGAACTGCCATTTTCCTCATTTTTGCAAATAAAGAAACTGAAATCCAGAAAAAGAAGGAGACTTGACTTAAGTTCCACAGCAAGTGAGTGGCGGAGCTACAGCATAAATTCCCAGCATTCTTTTCACACTTCTCTTCATGGAAGCTGCTACAGAGATAAGAAAGTATTGAAGGCTCTGGAAGGAAGGGGAATTAGTTAAGCTGAGCTTAAAAAAAGTTCTGGGTTGGAACATTCTTAAAAGGAAGTAAACCTTGACTTTGGCCTGGTCTAAGAGCAGTCAATCAGTCTTTACCCATGTTGACAGCAGATGAAAAGCAACTCATGGGAAATATCCTTGTCCTTTTTAGCTTCTTCAGTTCTATCCAAACCATCACATCAGTCATTATCCTTAAATGGAATGTCTGAGGGGCTTGCAGGCACTCTGGAGGCCACCTGAAGAATACTGCTCCCATCTGAAGAAGAGTATTTGAGTTGCTGTTGTTCTGTCACCACTGCCTGCTACACCAACTGCCCTTATCTGGCTCCCTAGGCTTGGATAAAAACTCTAGGTGAGGCCTAATGCAACATTCAGGATTTGGTGGAAAATGTAAGTGCCTGTTTCAGAGAACTTTGCTTTTCCTATAATTTGTCAAATGGCAGGTATTGGGAATATTCTCTTTGGAAAAAATTAGTTTTAAAAGCTTTTGGTAACTGTCAAGAGATAGTTTCTGTGAGGCCTCCAAATGAAGCTAACCCTAAGGGATACTGCTTGTTCTACAGCATCTGGCTGGTTAGGAAAGTCTACCCCCAGGGACAGGGGTCTAGAGAAGGTTAATGAAAATTAACTTGGTGTCTGATGTCTTGAAAACACTGTCCTATGGTAAAGTTTTTAGGGTGGAGTTGATCCGTTCAGTTTAACCCACATTATTGGGGTACATTTGAGCCAGGTGCTGGGCTAAGAGCTTGGAATACAGAGTTGAATAAAACTAAGCCCCTGCTCCTGAAAAGTTCATATTCTCTTCAGGAAGTCAGGCAAAAATACACATAGTTACAACATAGTATTATCAGTACTGGAATCAGTATGACTGGAGGAGTGACTATAATGAAATGGAGAAGGCTTTCTTAGGAAGGTGATATGTGAGCAGGGCCTTAAGATGAACAGGTATTCATTTGATCACAAAAGATCATTACAGTTTTCGGGAACCAAATGTGAAAGGCATGGAGGTAGGAAGGCTGAACTTAGTTGTTATTTTTTGGCTATTATCTGCCACCTCCAGATCCATTCTCTGCCCTTCTCTTCCCTCCTCTTGTGTCCCAAGAGGCTGACCTCGTGAATTGCATCAACTTGTCTGCTGGCTTCTGGCTGGGTTTGGCATTGACGGATCCAGAGTGGGAGAAGAAGAAGGTCTTGTTATTTCTTCCTCACTCTTTCTCTGCTTTAGGTCTCATTTCTGACACTGACTGGAATTTTCCCTGATTACAGTTCCTCCTAGGGACTTCTCCACAGCTCCAGCTCTCACTAGGTGCTGTTAACAATTTTCCATTGATTTACCCCTCCAGTTCAAGGGTGTAATGGCTTCCTGTTATTCTGAGACCCTGTATGCTTCACCATCTCTTGTTGATACCACTAACCCTGCCCACATTTTTGAAAGTTGTCAGTTTCATTTCCTGCGGGACCCTTGCAAATACAGCTGAGAACATCCACAGGTCTAGTTTTCACAGAATGTAAAGTTGTGGGTGAGGTGAGGGAGGACGGGAAGAAGATGAGACAGAGTCTACATGGCAGATCTTGTGTGATCCTTTTTGTGAAAGACCTTGTGTGAGTAGGTCATGAAGAGCCTTTACAAACCAATTTGTTCTCAATTGGGAACTCCTGAGGTTTGTTGATCTGTTACACAGATGATGCCAGAATTAATACTTACAATTTATTGAATATTTTCTGTGTCAGACACTTAATCTTCATTATCTCATTGAATCCTCACAACCCCTAAATGTGAGCACTTACTGATCTCAATTTTACAAGTGAAAAAACTAAGTCTCAGAGAAGAGAAGTAACTTGCCTACTAGATTGCTAATGATAGAAGAGGAAGGATTTGAACCTATGCCTGCCTGAGTCTAGAGTTCGGGTTCTTCACTAAACCCAGTTGGATGGTGAATTGGTCTATATAACTTTTAGGGTGTCTTTCAGCCCTAGGACTTCATACTCTATGGGGTAAGCAGGCATCTCCAACTAAGCTCATTGGACCATGCATTGACTAAAGGTTCTGGTGGCACCTTGTGGGGTACATGCAGCGGTGTGAATGAGACTTCTTGGTTGGGCACAGTGCCTTCATTTCCTGCAAATGTCCCTCATGCTGGCCATGTCTTCCCCATGTCTTGGCAGAAACAGAACCATATAGCTAATTAATTCTGACAGAATTCCATTTTTAGAAATGCTAGTTATATCAGCTCCTCTGGTGGAAATCTGGCACTCCAGCAGGAGTGAATGCTACCCATAGTGCCAACCAGTGCTTGCTTAATTTAGCGCTGGCACAGTCTAAGTTGATGTGGCTATTGAGTTTGGATATCAAATCATAGTTTGGTATCAAGCTTTAGGAAAATGAAAAGAGGAAACAAATTTGAATACCTACTCCAGGCTGGGCACTTTCCATTGATTCCTCACTACAACCCTGAGAGGCATGTGTCATGACCCACATGTTTCAGGTGAGAAAACTAAGGCTTAAAGCGGGGAAGTAACTTATCAGGGTGTAAGGTAGCTGACAAGTGTCAGAATAGGCATCAGAATCCAGACTCTACCTGAAGTCTAAAGCCAATATTCTTTGCTACTGTATCATGTGACCAGCACAATATACTGGTTAAAACCTCAGAACTGAAGGACTTCCCTGGTGGTCCAATGGTTAAGAATTCACCTTCCAATGCAGAGGACGTGAGTTCGATCCCTTGTCAGGGAACTAATATCCCACATGCTGCAGGGCAACTAAGCTCACACACCTCAACTACAGAGCCCACGTGCTCTGGAGCCTGCATGCCACAACTAGAGAGAAGCCCACCTGCCGCAACAAAAGGCCCCTTACTGCCACAACTAAGACCTGATGCAGCCAAAATAAATAAATAAATAGGAAGGGAAAAAAAAAACCCTCAGAATTGAGAACTTGGTTTTGAATCCTAGCTCCACCACTTCTTAGCTCTATGATCATGGGTAAGTCACTTAATCTTTCTGTGTCTCAGCTTCTTCATCTTTAAAGTAGGAATAATAATATGTACCTCATAGTGTTGTTGTGAGGATTAAATGCATTCATATTTGTAAAACACTGAGAAGAGTGTCTCATACAGAGTCAATGTCATATATTTTTAAAATAAATTTAGAGCCATTTCTATCCCTTTAAAATCTCTTATTTCTTCCATTCTTAGGCCTGGAGAAGAAAAGAAAGGAACTAGATCAGGAGGCAGACTCTCCTAGAAGGAAATCAGATTTTCTCCTAAAGCTGGAGAAAGGCTAAGGCTATTGACTGAACTGGAGAGACCCAACCTGCAAAACTTGAGAGAAAGTATATGGTGTCCATATCTTGTGGTGAATTTCTGTGTCCACCCTCCCTTGTTCCCTCACTGCAGCTGGATGTTGCTTGGTCAGCTCTCTCTGACCTCCCTTTTACCTTTAGATCTGGAAATGGCTGCTGAGATGATAGCAAGAATGGACAGATAGTCATCTGGAGGACTGGAACCTTGACTATAGGTTATGTAAGCTGGGCTTGAGGATCATAACACTGTCTGGCTCAAAAACAAAAAAAACCTACATATGTTTCAGATCCCTTCACACTACTGTCAAGTTAGCAAGGGCAAGGAGGTGGTTCCATGGCCATACCTTCCTGACCCAGAATTGATAAAGATATATATCAGGTATAGATGTGTATATGTCAATGGATGCCTTAGGGTTTCCTGGAAGTGTGGGGTGGGAGTGGGGGAAAATATGATCTCCACTTACCACTGAAGACCCTTGTGTGAGTGGGGTAAAGTTGATGATAACCATGGAGACCCTAGCTGCCCTGTATAGGTATGCCCTTCATCATCATGGTCTGGGTATTGGTTATTACCCTTTGGTCAGCCAGGGATCATGGGCCCTTTAACATGATTTCTGCAACTTCTTTATTCTCTAAGGCTGCCACCAGCCTAATGCTTCTCGCTGATTGAACACACACCCAAATGCCCAATAGTTACATTGTGAAGGGAGAAATGTACTATTTCTTGTGTTAGACACACCCAGGGACAAATCCTAATACCACCAATTAATATCTGTGTGATCTAAGGTAAGTTATTTAACCTTAGAGCTTCAGTTTTCTCATATCTAAAATTAGAACAACACTATCTCTCCCATGGCTGTTGTGAGGAATGTATGAGAAATTCAGTGTAAAAATGCCTTGCAGAGGGCTTTTCCCTCCTCCATTGCCCAATTCTTTCTCTCAGCCACCAGTCAGCATCCTAAAGCTTTCAGGGCTTTGAAAATGTAAGTTAGTACTATAAATTCAAAGCCCTTCCTTCCCACTAACTAAGCTCCATAATTCCTTCTCACTTAGAATTGCTTAGGCCATGATCTTTAGAATGACCTTCTAGTCTTTACATGGATCTGAGGCACACACATTAATGCTTCAGTTAGTCCCATGGTTATTTCACCTCCTTTGCACTTCTGGGCACCTCCCCAGGACCATCAAATGCAGTTGAGATGGCCACCTCTAGAGATGCCTCTCACATTTTAATCAGAGATTTATGTATTTATTACAATTTTCTGGCAGATGGTCATAAAGTATCTTGACCAAGGGGTGCTTTCTCTAATTCACACAAAGGCTCCTTATAAGCTAGAAGTAGTCCTTCAACTTTCCTATCCCAACTTGCTTCAGACACTGGCCACACCCTTATTTACTCTCCCCTTGCTCCACCTCCAGCATCACAGCAAAAACAATGAGAAGTTTCTTTCCCAAAAGCTGGTTCAGGGCTTCCCTGGTGGTGCAGTGGTTAAGAATCCACCAGCCAATGCAGGGGACACAGGTTTGAGCCCTGGTCCAGGAAGATCCCACATGCCATGGGGCAACTAAGCCCGTGTGCCACAACTACTTAGCCTGCTCTCTAGAGCCCACAAGCCACAACTACTGAAGCCCGCATGCCTAGAACCAGTGCTCTGCAACAAGAGAAGCCACAGCAATGAGAAGCCCGTGCACCGCAACGAGGAGTATCCCCAACTCACGGCAACTAGAGAAAAACCCACGCGCAGCAACAAAGACCCAACGCAGCCAAAAATAAATAAAATAAAATAAATAAATTTATCAAGAAAAAAACAACGAGAAAACTGGTTCAGCACTGGGTATTAGGGTCTTCTGTGTTAGAGAATGTTTCAGTAATGAAAATGTGCTATGCTTGTACATTCTCTGGAGTCCATTCCTATCTAGGCTTTCACCATTTACTCTCTATGTAACTTGGCACAAGTAAAAATCTTTCTGAATTTCAAGTCTTGATCTGTTAAATGGGACTAAAATGAGGTGGTTAGGAGGCTCAGATGAGACAACGTATATAAAACGTATGCAGTGTGCCTGCCAGGTGGTAGTACTTTTTTTTTTTTTTTTTTTTTTTTTTTTTTTTTACCAAGTTAAGTTACCACCTCTTATGCCAGATCTTCTGGGAAAGCTCAAGGATTCAGGTCTCTCCCACTTTATGCTTGACACACAATAGATGCTCAACAATATTTATTTCCTTCCCTTGGTCCCAGGGGAACCTCAATTCCATTGTGGGGCTTGTTTCAACTTCCAAGGCCCTGAATTCTAGAAACACAAATTATGCAAAGGCTCTGGATATGATTCTTATAAATTGTTCACTTTTGGTCAGGGCTGAGTCCCTTTCCCCCTTTGTCACAGTGGGACCAGTTTGGCTACTTAGCTGCCTATGTTTCTTTCC
Source organism: Lipotes vexillifer (assembly GCF_000442215.2). Classification (NCBI taxonomy): domain Eukaryota; kingdom Metazoa; phylum Chordata; class Mammalia; order Artiodactyla; family Lipotidae; genus Lipotes; species Lipotes vexillifer. The sequence continues at coordinate 1,007,391 of NW_006769335.1, forward strand.
CAGAGCTCTTCATATTAATTTAAAGGATATTTAGACCCATTTCCAAAGGTATTTTGTGATGTCTTATTCACTTCAGGGAAAATAATGTGATTTCTTAATGGATATAAATATACCTTGGACAGCCAAGAGCCAAGGTTAATTTCTAGTTAAGTGTGAAATCAGCCAGCAGCAGAATAGTGCTTCTCTCCTATATCCCCTTCAGGACTTACATATCCCCTCACCGAATACCTTTGAGGAAACGCAATAAGCACTATTGTAATGACAGTAGGAGTGAAAAATGTAGGAGGAAGGGAGAGTAAGGGAGTTTGGGAAAGACAGCTGCTTCCCAGAATAGTATAAAGGGTTCCCATGAGGGTGAATGTACCTAGGCGACATCACCAGGAGCTTAACTGTCATAGGAGGAAGGAGGCCCTATTCCTCAAGTCACAGGAATGTTGGAAACTGCACAGGCCAGAGTAGCTGGGTCTGGGTTATTGGCATGAAACTCCTGCATGAGAGACTAAATATGGGGGGGACTGAGCCATGCATGAGGACAGCTTCCATAGGGTGTTGGGGTTCAGGGTGGCTAGTTACAGGGCCAAGGAACATGACAGTTTCCAGATAATCAGGTCACTGTATTGAGGAAGCCAAGAATCAGGTGGTAGATAGATAACATCTGGGAAGATTTTGAATGTCAGAGCATGATCCTCTAGCCCTGAATGGCTAGAGAAGATTCCATTCCTGGATATTAACTGAGGCAGCCACTACTACTACTACTATGACTACTACTACTACTACTACTACTACTACTACCACCACTGGTTAATATCAATTGAGCACTTACTTATTAAGGGCCAACCATGGTTATTTGGGTGAAGTAACTTGCCTATGGTGATTGAGGCATGAATATGGATAACGGTGTTTGAGTTCTTTTCAGAGGGGTTAGAGGCCAAGGCTAGCAAATGAGATATGGAGAACAGAGGAGCTCAGCCTCTACTGAGTCCCTCTAGATCTCAACCTCAGAAGGGAGACAGAATTCTGAGTCCTGCAGGATGGTAGCAGGGGTGGAGAAGAGGCAAGTGACAGTTAGGACTGAGCTTGTCCATACCCCACCTACCTCACATCCTGATGGCTCTGGAAATTACAGTAGGATGGCACCTGCCAGCATCATGGTACCTAGATGAGAATAGCTGAGGAAGCAGAAATAAGAGGAATAAATCCAGGGCTGACAACACTAGTGGAAACTTAGTTCCCACAGGCTTGCGAAGGCTGGGAAATGTAAGGCATAGTAAAGGCCATTGCCTAGCCCTGTTCTCCAAAACCAGAAAACCCTCTTTTGCAGCCTTAATTTTAGGCACTATTTTTGGATATGCTCAGGGCCTGGGTCTTCAAGAAATGGACTTCATAGAGGTTCATAGGAAATGATACAACTTGAATGCAAACCAAAATAGGGAGGCCCGCCTGCTCTGCAGAGGGCATT
>NW_006769335.1:1008869-1041417 GCF_000442215.2 Lipotes vexillifer
GCATTCCTGGGGCCGACCAATGTTGACCCCACCTACCTGGACTGACAGTCTTCTTCCAGCCACTGAGAAAATGTTGGGCACCTTCACTTTGCACTCCATTGGCCCCATAAAACCAAGCAAGTCTCTAAATTTGATCCTTCAGGATGCTCAGCTGTGCTGACTTGGGTTATCAGAATGCCAGGACTCTGAGGGCAAGCTTAGAGGATCAAAGGTGCAAGGGACTTTTACTTGGCCTCCATCTCCCCTCTAGGAGAATTTTCCCCATCTGATAGAAGCCACAGGGGATTAGTTTAGGAATTTGTCTGGGTATGAATCCTGAGTTCACCATTTCCTGTCTGTGGGAATGTGTGCAAATGATGTAACTATTCTGTGCCTGAATTTTCTCATCTGTAAAATGAGACTAATACCAGTACTTACTTCATAGAAATATTACCTTGACAAATTCAGTAGACCCATGCAAAGCACTTAGGCAAACATCTGGCATGTACTAGATGCTGTGTCAGCTCTTCTGGTCAGGTGATATGGGGAATACATGTCTTATCTTGGGCCTTTGTGAAAACTACTTCTGCCCCCTCCTCATCTTAGGTAGAATGTTACTAGTTAAAGGACTGGTCACCAGCATTAATGCGCCATCTAGGAATACCATCAGCTTCCCAAGAGTCCCCCTTGCACTCCAGCTACCACTTTTTTGGTGTGCTGCCTGACTGTGTCTGTGTGTGTTTGAGAAATGGGTGAAGTGGAACAACACGAATTTTTAACTTCCCATGTAGGTGGCATGGAAATGGTATTTTTTTTTCTTCCCCAGGATTAAGTGGGGGACAACCATGTGTCTTATGCTGAAAAGAGGTGCTTCTGTAGGGAGCTGCTCCGTGCCTGTTGTATGCAGTATTATGGTCCCCCAAGAAGATCCCATACCCTAATCTCCAGGACTGTGATTACATGGCAAAAGAGATGTTGAAGATGTGATTAAGGTTACTACTGACTTTAAAATAGGGAGACTATCCTGGATTATCTGTGCAGGCCCAATGAAATCACCCCAATGAAAGGTCGAGACTTGAAGAGCAGAGGCAGAAGAGAAAGTTAGATACAGAAAAGGAAGCAAAAGTATTTAGCCTGAAGATAGAGGGGGCCATATGTTGAAAAAATGGGGACCTCAGTCCTACAACAAGGAACTGATTTCTGCCAACCAGTGAGCTTGGAAGATGATCCTGAGCCCCAGATGACAACTACGTCCCTGACTGATATCTTGATTTTAGTTAAGTGAGACCCTGAGAATCCAGCCACACTATGCCAAACTTCTGACCTATAGAAACTGTGAGAGAATAAATGGAGGTTGTTTTAAACCGCTAAATTTGTAGTCGTTTGTTACAGCAGAAATATAAAACTAATACAATGTTTGTGGGTCTCACTTTGTACATGTCAAATGAGGGCAAAACACCTTGTCTTACCTACCTTATGGGTCTGTTATGAGAACAAAATGATGGACGTAAGTGTGCTCTGCAGAGTTTCAAGTTATAAAACTGTTAGGATATTCTCCAATAGGGAAAAAAAATCGATCTGTTTTGAAACAATTGGATTGAAGCAATTAAGAGCTTAGAGCTCCTGACATTTCCCAGGAGAAATGCTGAGCGTCGGAGGGCTGATTCTCCTCTCCTGGAGAAGTAGTGCAGCATAGTTGAAATCAGAAAACCTAGGTACAAGTCCATTTCTTTTCTGTGTGACCTTGGGCAAGTTATGTCATCTCTCTGAGCTTCAATAAAATGTGGATAATCATCCCTGCTCTGCCTAGGTGATATGGCTGTATGATGCTCAACTGAAGAAATGAGTGTGAACATGTGATGGAAACAAAGTACTCAGATGGAAGGCCTATTCATCCTCCCTAGCGTGTGCCTTACTGCTGGAAGCAGATATCTTGATTCTGGTAAACTAGTCACCCAAAGAAAGTAGAGTTGAAAGACCCTTGGGGTGGTACTCTGAGCACCTGTTTTCTGCCATTGGCTCTTGTGTGTGACTTTAGCCAAGTCCCTTCTCCTCTCTGAGTCTGTTTCTTCATTTCAAAAGTTTAGATTGTAGCCAGTTGTCTTCAGCTAATAGGCATCAGAATCACATGGAGACATGGCAGACGGAGGATGAGCAAAATTTTCTCTTTTTTACAAGTCTCTCCTACCCCCAATAAACTATCCCCCACAAAGCCCAAATCAGAGGAGTTTTATTAAAGTATGTAGGAGTTTCATGTAAAGTATGCCTTATTCAGGATATAGGAGTTGATTCCCAAGTATGTGCTTTGAAGCAGCTGATTCTCAAATGAGTCTGGATGCCTTGTCATACTTTAATTAAAATACCGACCAATTTCAAACCTGTTAACTAGTCATGCTCCTCCCATTTCCTTGCAATTCCCATTAGTGTTGCTTTGTTATGACTGATATTTCCTCCCAGAATACTCCTTCTCGTGTGAACTAAAGATACTAATCTCTGGCCAGACAAAACCCGGTAGAATTGTCCATGTTTTCATTACAATATTGACTGTAGTAAAAGCCATAGCTGAGAATAACTGAATGTCAAAGCTGAAAAGGCCCTTTGGTTTAAAGACAGACAACTTGGGAGGGACTTGATCAACATTACAGAGAGCCAGTGACAGAGGTGAGTGTGGACTCCAAATGCTCCTGAAGGGAGCTCTTTCCAATGCTCCATGTTGCCTTTCTATTGCCTTTGATGCTCAGAGGTTTGAAAGTCAAGTAACTTTCAGTCTTATTTCCTAGGCTGGTTTCACTATTCTTTGAAGTAGAAAAACTTAATTTATATGTCATCAAAGTATAATGCCATGTACAAAGCAATGTAAGAAGCAGGCAGCTATGGACACAATCTTTGTAAACACTTCCAACATACCAGATTGGCCTTATCTGCCATTTTTGGTCTTTGCCTCACAAAGAGGTCTCCTTCCTCAACCTGCTTTGTTGTCTTAAATGCCTTACAATCAGTGCTTCTCAGAGTTTAATGTGCATAGCTATCTCCTGGAGACCTTATTAAAATACAAATTCTGATTCCAGATGTCTGGGATGGGCCCAGGAATCTGCATTTTTCATAAGCTCCCAGGTAATGCTGATGCTGAGGTTGTTTATAGACCATATTTGAAGTAGCAAGACTTGCAGATGTTGTTAGTCTCATTTCTAAACATCTTCTCCATTTACTGTCAACATTCCTTTACCACTGGAGGTAGTTGTTGTGTATTAGAAACAGGAATGGCCCTGTAGCTTCTAGTTCTGGGTTTCTATCAATCCCTAACTGTGTGACATTGGGCAAATCATTTCTCATCTTCCTGAGCCTCAAATTTCCTTATCTGTAGAATGGGGCTGTCACCTGTCACACAATGATGTTGTGAGGCCTGAGGGAATAACTGGGTTTGGTACAAAATAGACTGTAGATGGAGATGCCTAGGTACAAAAAGATTCTGGGCCTACATTTCCTTAGAATTGCAAAAGACAACATGAGCAGTGGATCATGCAAAATATGCTCAAAGATTGTTTCCATGACAAAACTGTAGTTGGAGGCCATTAATACTAGACAGTCTGCATACTTTATTAAAAGTCACATGAATGGACCCCAGGATCTAATTCTTTTTTCTTCTGATGTTACATATGTATTTCACAAATGTGTCTTTCTAGCATCTATTAATGTCCTTGGTATCAAGTGATTGTTTTCCCTATGAAAATGAAGGTTTTTCTTCATCAAAAACATCACTTCAAGGTATCTTGCTTTTCTCTGAAATTTTTCAATGCTTCTGAAGCTTTTTCTGGGCTTGTAATGTGTCAAGGCCATTTGTCTGTAGCCACATTAAAAATAGTATCATTGATCTACATTCTCTCAAAAGCAATTTTTTCTAGTCACAGAAATACTTCTATTACTTTATTTGTTCTAGCTATTACAGAATTAAGGAACTTCTTGAAAAGGGAAGGATTCTTTCCCACAATTGCAACTTATTTTAGAAATACTCTACATCACACCACTTTATTACTCAATTTGGACGCTGGGTTTTGCCCCTCAGTGGCTGGGCAACACACTCCATCTTTTTTTAAGCAAAAACTTCAATAATATTTATTATTCTAAATCATCTCTTAACTTTTGCTATCACCACAGAAAACTCTTAATAGGGATTTGATCCCAAGGCATAAAGTCCTGCAGAAGCACCAAGACCAACTCTATTCCTCAAACCATGTGTGGATGTCGCCAGTCTCTTGGGGTGAAACTGCACATGCTACAACCTTGGTGAAGTAACAGACATATACAAGGACCTTTTTTTCTTTGAAAAACAGCTAAGCCAAGGACTTGAAAACTACCAACTAAAAAATAAATCCTTCATGTCACAAGGTAAAAGTAAATGATCCGCTTTAAGACGGATTATCAAATGGGCATTCTGAAGGTGAGGAGAAAACATAACTCAGAAATCTCTTTCAGCCAAGTTTTTACTCCCCTGTAAGCTGGACCTTCATCCCCTCCTTACCCTCAAGTACTTGCCTTTTAACATTTTGTTAAGTATGCCAGCTCCAGTAATATGGCTTTTATATGGCAAATGGAAAACAACATGGGGTGCAGAGTCAGAGAGAGCTGGATTAGAATAACAATTCTGTTATTTACTTTCTGTGTGACCTTGAGCCAGTTAATTTTAGCCTGCTGGGTCATAAATCCTTTATCTGTAGAATGAGGAGGATAGCATCCACTTGCAATGATTATTGTGGGGACTAAATGATATAATGTATATGAAGCATCTAGCACTTAGTAGGTGCTTAATAAATGTTAACACTGTCAGCTCAACATTTACAGTTCATCCATTGACAGTTTCTCCTACCTGTTGGCCGAGGTATGCAGATAGTTTCCTACAATTGACACACTTCAATTATCACCCCCTTCCCATAGCCTCTTCTGAATGCCTATCCATCCATCAAGCCTAGGCCAAGCCATTCTCATTCCACAGAAGCTTTTGATCTTTAAATCAGAGAACAAAAGGGTAGGTGCTGAGGTTCACTCTTTGGGTATAGCCCAAGGCAGGGGTAGAGCCAGCCAGGCACTGCTCCTTGGCTTCCAGTCAGACTGGTGATCCCAACTCTTTAGGCCAGGATCTTGATCTGTGTCCCAGGAAACACATAGCAATCTCACAGCCACATTTCTGGGACACATATTCTACTGGAATTGTGGTGGCTTTCTCTGGTTCTCAATAATCTCTCAATAATTGTAGTGGTGACTGTGGAATTTCCCCCCAAGGAAACCAGAGTGAAATCATGTCTCTAATATCTTCAAAGGTACTGAGGCCCCATTGGCCACTGCTTCTGTGGCTAAAATCTGCACACCTGCTTTGTTTAGTTAGTCATCTAATGAGACAGAGCAGAGAGGCCACAGCTCAGACTGCAGATCAATGAGTACTTCCTGAGTGAGGCCAGTAGGCCTCACAGAGATTCCCTTTTAGGGAGAGCAGCAGGTAGAATGGTGCCCACTTGGCTTACTTTATCCTGGTTTCTTAGCAACTTGGCCTTTGAGACTGGGTAGAGCTGAGTGTTCAATATGGCCACCTGGGTACATCGTCATTAAGAATGTCATCAAATTGCTATTCAATTACTTCCACAAAGGCTCTCAGTGTGTTTAGCTTACATGTTACTAACTCATCAATAAGCCATATTTAGAGTTCAATCTTGAAAGTAGCTATTGCCTTTCAGTAACACTGTTCCAAAGGCATCTCAGAGTTGGTTTGGGCATGGGTGCATTCTCCTTCTCATCTCCCTCTCCCTTACCCTCTCTCTCACCTCTCCTCTCCCCATGTCTATGCTTCTTTCTCAGTACTATAGTCAGTGCACTAGTGGGGTCTGGCTAGAAGAGTCCAATAGGAAAGTCCTCTCTCTCACACTGGACCACATTATAATTACACAGACCCTAAAGACAGGCTATCTTAAAGCCCACCCTAAAGCCAAGGCACCTGTGTGGAAACAAGCGATGACACTTTCTCCAGCAGCTTCTCTTCAACAAACAGGAATCAGAAATGTCTACTCGTCAGATTTCTGACTCACTACACTAACTGTGTTTTAATTCCTTTCCAATGATTGAAATAGCAAATGAGGAAGACCAGGAGCTTATGTCTGGAAGTTCCATTTGGTGGCAAATATGTGTGGCTCAAGAAAGAGGGTAAAAGCCAGATCCTCAAAATGATGGCCATTAAAGCGACCAATCATAAGCCCCCTTGCTAGATAAGCATGGTGTAATGGAAAGAACCTTGTGTAGGTGCCCAGGGATGTGGTATCTTGTTTACACATGGCTGCTAACTTGCTCTGCCTCAGTTTCCCCAATGGTAAACTAAGGAGTTAGACTAAATAATTCTGAAAGGCCTTTCTAATCAAATATTTTATAGGTCATAAAAAGAGTCTTTTATCTCAAAGGCTGTGGTTCTTAACCTTTATTGTGTCACAGGCCCAATCTGAAATTCACTAGAATGTTATGGACCATCTCCTCAGAAAAAGCATATTGAAAAGGCATACCATTTCAGAGGCTTTATGAAGTTCCTGAATCCATAGATAATGGGTTAAGAACTGTTTCTTTCAGGTGATAAAACAGCTTATCTGCAGAAGGCAGACATGAAGCAACAGTGACAACTGCCTGGCCTCAATCCATCTTAACAATTCTCCCCAGCATTTGACCCAAAAATGGAACTCCTGCAGAACAAACACAGTCTGCCTTTTTTAAAAGAACTGTCTTCAGCTTTTGTTTCTTTCTTGATTGCTTGGAAAGGAAGCTGTCAGGAGAAAACAGGAGGAAGAATAATTCAAACAGACCTAGGCTTTGACATGTAAAACATGCTTTGCAGATTTGTCTTAAGCAGCTGTATACAAAAGCAGGAAGGCCACCTTCCTGAGTCCACTTGGAGGGATTGTGGGGGCATCACTCATTCTGTCTGGTTCCATAAGAGCAGACACATTCTTGGCAATATATTACAGCGCCAAAGCTCCAAACTGGCACCAGGGTCCATATCCTCAGTAAGAGACATATTAAGATTCTCGAAAGTTCAGCAAACATTCCTACTCCCCTACTTCCAAGGTAAGCAATGGCCCCAACTCAAGTAACTTCTGGTTCAGGGTAAGACTTCTGAGATCAATCTTTAGCCCCAAATCTTTCAGAGCTAGATGGCCTTTTGAGGAGGCAGGAAGTTCAGAGAAGAGTTGAAAACTGAGCTCCTCTCTTCAACTCAGGTCGGTGGATAGCTTGGTTTCTGCAGTCTGCCTTGAGGGAGTTCAGCCATTCACAGTCTTATAGGAGCTCAAGATAGACCTTCTGAGGGAATGAAGACAGAATACAAAGGAGAAATAAACTTGTATCTAGGACGTGTGTCCCTTATTTTATAGCATCCCAGAGTCTGAAGGTGCAGGGCCAGGAAAGATCTGCTCTTCAGCACACAAGGGTTTGAAGAAGACTCTTCTAGAACCTGGAAAGGGTCCCCTGAGGCCAAGGTTTTTGAAACCTGAAAGGGAAAGAAGAGAGTAAGGAATTAGCTAGGACTGGTTAAACACTTAACAGCCACTGAGCAGTAGGCCCTCTCTTGGTAGGTAGCTAATCTTCTGAGCAATAGCGGCTGGGTAGAAAAAGGCCATTATAACTCAGATCCCATGAAACTGTCCTAATACGGTGCTAAAATCAGGGCTGGAAACTGTGTGCCTTAAGCCTGAACTCTAATCCCCAAAAAGTCTACAGGAGATACAGGTGCCTGATACCTCTGAGATTACCCACCTTGCTGAATGGCCACTGCCTTTATGGCCCTACAATAACTCCAAACTTCCTTTTACTGAGACTTCACCTTCATGAGAGCTGGTAAGAAAATGCTTATCTACCCATAGACCTCTGAGGACTGGCAGTGATATGAAGAAAATGAAGGCTGAGGAGTACATGGAAAGCTCTGCTCCAGATACCTGGATCTGATTTATGTGTGTATTGGTTCATGTCATGCCAGCAATCTGATTGTCAATCAGAACTCCTAGTAGAGAAAGAAATTTCCATGATCTCCATGGTTCTGGTGATCTTAGTAAGTTACTTATCCCCTCTGAACCTCAGTTCCTTTATTTGTTTAGTGAAAATACATATTAACTTCCCTATTTCTGACATTTGATATGGACTAAATGATATAATGGACACGAAAATGCTTTGCATTAGACAACTATAAAGAACTAAGAATGAAGGTTCAAGGGGTAAGACTGAAATTGTGATTTGATCTCAAAGAATGAAGTTCCCCTACAAATACTAAGGTAGATTCTTGGGACCTGCTATAATATCAAATGAGAGGTTACTGATATTCTTATAGACCCAAAGGATGTTGGAGTTAAAAGGTTCCAAACATTTCATCTTACATATTGGGAAATTGAGGCCCAGAGAAGGAAATGTAATTGCCCCAAATGTCACAATTTAGGATTCCTAATGACCTTGATTCAAAGGCAGTTTGTAAAACTGTACTGTAGTTTGGCTGAGCAAGAAAGAATTGAAACTTAAAAACACAGAGAACCTCAGAATTAAAAGGCAGTAAGTTTAAGGGTCATGTAATTACAGGGTAGTGAACTGAGGAATGGAGGTGAATTCCCACCCTCTGGACCTACATGGCACTCCAGTCCTCAAAAACTCAGATCTCATAAAGAAGGTATATGTGTAACAAGGTTTTGTAGTCAGGGATGGATACTACATACCTGAGGCCTCAACTCTCATCTCCAGGAAGTCTGCCTTGAGAACTGTGGGTAAAGGAGGAAAGACATTTCACTAAGACTCTAGAAATCAGAACTGGAAAGGAAAGCAAGTGGATGGGTGACACTTCCAGGGCGGTGGCAATTAGGCCATTTGAAAAATGAGGAAGTGATTCCATCCAGATGTTTCAAAACTTCTCACTCCATGCTTATAGGTTGGCCTACCTCTCTGCCAGATTTAGAGAGCTCAGTATCCCAGACACAAAGACATCTTTCAGGTGCCAGCACAATCCTTCGAGTGCCATACTATGGGAGGCAAGGGAAGACCAGAGGAATTGGCCAAAGACCAAAGACTACATTCTGTGATTATCTCCAATGGGAAAAGGGCAAAGAGGGAGGGCAAGTGCCTTGTAAAACATGAATCTTTCTTTGCCTTGAAGACCAAACCAGCCTCTTGATGTGCTTAGATTGGTCCTAAAGTAGCCTTGTCTGGGGATGGTTGGAGGCAAGAGACAATCCTGGAGAATCAAGCTCCATATAATCTGGCCAGAAAATCCCAGACAACAGCTTGTCCCAGGGCTATATCCTGAACATTGTTTTTCTCTTCTCTCTTAAGTCTATTAATACCTACTCCCTGAGTGATCTTATTCCCATCCATGATTTCAATCCCCATCAAATACTGAGACTCCCCCAAAAGGTTACTATTCACATTGTAGTATATGTGAATGCCCCTATAAATTTGTACAGTGGATGTACTTAACAGTTCTACCTCTAAACCTACATAGATCCAGCCCCAATTACTAGTCTAAGTTGCAGTTACCCACTGGACATCTCTATCTGGATGTCCCACAGAGTCTTCATACACACTGTGTCCAAAATTGAGCAGAGAAACTTTCCCACAAAACCCATTCCTCCATGATTAATTATTGCTACTATCTACCTAACTGCCCAAGTTAGACTTTCTTCTCTCTTAATCTTTCTCCAATGCTCCATGTTTGAAAAGTCAGCAAGGTCTTACTGAGTCTACCTCAAATCTGTCCTTTAATTCCATTCCTATTGACAGTGCCATACATCAGGACCTCATCAACTCTTTCCAGGATGATTAGCCTCCTAACTGGTCTCCCTGCCTCCAGGTTTTACTCTCCCAACTATCTTCCTCATTAGCAGCAGAATGTGTGTGTGTGTGTTTTTTTAAATAACTCAGGCAGCTTAGAATATGCATTGTCATGCTGAAAAGTTTTCCATGACACCCCATGGACTACAGAATAAAGACCAAACTCCTTAGTATGTCATATAAGGTGTTTACAATCTGGCCCCAATCCATCTTCTTGGCCTCAACTCTGGCTAAGCTTCCTTCTTCTCACCCCCACATTCTAGCCAAAGTGTAACACTAATCACTTTGTGAACCTGCCTTGAATAAGCTATTCTGCCTTACTGAAATGTCTTCCCCTCCCTTCTCTGCTTGATGAGCCACTTCTCATTTTCTTTTGAGTTTTTAATTTTTTTTAATTGTTGTATTGTAGAAGGGAGATGAATGAGAAGTGAGGTCATTCATATGTCAGGTTACATAGAGTCAGGTGTACAAACTGGAAGCAAAAAGGGGCAGAGAAAAGGTTAAACAGATCATTTTCATTAGAGATGAGATGGGATTGACTATGGCTAGTCTAAGAATCTTGACCAGTAGCCATCATGTAGGTGCACTGATGCAAGTGGTGGTTACAAAATTGGGGCCTAGACAGAAGGGGTGATTTCCTTATATGGATGCTGAGTGGGAGGAACCTGTGGGTACCTAGGAAGGTGGCTTATTACATATTGGAGGACTTGTGTACCCACCTTGGCCTTACCCACAATCCTGCCAAGATGGAATCTGGGGATAAGGAACGGGATTAAATTTAGGTTCCAGAGGCCTGGACATAGGATTGGTCAGGTTGTCCTCCAGCCTGAAGTGCCTGCTTTGACCACAGTGCCCTATGTTTCAGTTGGTCCAAAACCTCCCTGAGCACTAAATGACAAAGCCCAGGCAGTGGTTACCAATCTTTCCACACTTTCAACACCAGGTTGGCTATAGTTTCCCTATTAAAAGTCAGGCTGCCTTAAAGATTCTGTTGGACTTTGTTCATGCCTAGTACGTATCCCTCTCAATGCCTTGGTTCCTCGTCCAAAGCTACAGATCAATCCCTCACATTTTCAGTGTATTCTACCCATCTTTAAAGCCCCATCTCAGATATCACTTCCTCTAAAAAGCTTTCCTTTAGATATGCCTAGTTCATTCTGTTAATTCTAGTTTGCTTCATTATATTTCCCTGGTATTTATTTATCATATGGCTTATCCTAGGGAGGTTGGAAGGACCACCAGGAAGTAGGAAGTAGTCCTGCTCATAGGCAGATACTTTATTAAGAATATAAAGTATTCTCTCTCTTTCTGTTTTTCTTTTTTTCCCTCAAGGCTATCGGATTAAGCCTGCCTTAAAAATGTCCTAGGTGAAAACTTTATCTTCATTCTATCAATCAGTAAGAGAAATCTGGTGCTTTGACCTCACTTTCATTTGTTATGGTAGAATACATGGTAAATTATTGTCTAAGGAGAATTTGGCCTAGTCTAGAGTTCCTTGTGGCTGACTGCCAAGCAGAACTAGGGTGACCTGCTGTTCAGAATCATGTCCTGGTGAGTCGGGTCCCACAGTTTTAACTAGATGATGTCAAACCTATCCCAGTTCCAGCGCTGGTAAAGGCACATTTTTCTGCTTTTAACTGAATACCTGGAAGAGTTACACTCCTGTAACCCATCAGGAAGCCCAATTTTGAACTCTCTGATAAGCAACATTGAATAAACTCACAGAAGAGTGCCTGAAGGCTAAGCAATCATTTCTCCAGGTGTTTTAGCCTAAAGGGTCCCAAATGATAGGCCTTGGAAAGCCTGTACCAGTACTTGAGGGATTTTAAAAACAAATTAACTGGAAGAAAGAAATAAAGGAAGGAAATTTAAAAAACCCAGACTCCCAGGCCCTACTCCTGGAGATTCTGTTTCAGTGGGTCTATAGCAGAAGGCAGGAATCTGTGTTCATTTTATTTTACCTCAAAATTTTCCAGGTGATTTATATGTTCAGCCAGTTTGAAAACAACCACCTAAGTCTAATGTTTACCTCTGAAAAGAGAGCTATGCTTATTCTAAGGCTGTTTATATTAGAATATAGCTTTCTATATATTCATATAATCTGCCCTTTTAGAATATAATAGGGTCTAAATAAGTAAACTAACAAAAAAAATTAGACCTACATAGAGCATAAAGTTTTTGCAATACCGCTTGGCATGTGAGTACTCTATGTATGTGTGAGAGAGAGAGGAGAAAGAGAGAAAGAGATGGAAAGACAGAGTCAGAGAGGCAGAGACAACAGATACAGAGATAGACAAAGAAAGACAGACATGGAGAGAGACAGAAAAAGAGTCAAAGAGATAGGGAAAGAGAGACATAAGTAGAAAAACACAAGGAGAGACATAAAGAGACTGAGAATTACAGAGACAGAGAAACTGTGCGAGAGACAAATGGACAAGAGTGATAAAGGCAGAGAGACACACAGTTATAGAGACAAATACAGAGACACAGGGAGACAGAGAGACAGTGTTGGGGGAGAGAAATGAACACAGACAGAGAGAGACAGAGCTACAGAGAAACAAAAATACAATGTTAAGAGGGCAAATGACATGCTCATGATATATTTATTAAAAAGTTATTTGGTTTCATTTCTGTCACCTGCATCTCTTACCTTCCTGTTTTCCGGGAAGCTATTTCAAAGAACCTGGTCCTGGAAGCCACCCTGCAAAGAGAAGCCAACCAAGTCCCATGAGTTGCTCTGGAATATGTGTGGGAACCAATGGCCAATGGAAAGGAAAAGAAAATATGAACCAGATAGGCCACCAATGCCAGGCTCTGCCTTAGCTTGCAAAGGATCTGGGTCTGAGGAAAAACCCAAGTATCAGAATGTGAAATGGCTCAGAGACCATAGGCACCCCCAAGGCTATGGCTGATACTCTTTGCTTCCCCTTTGTTCAGAATGATCTAAGTATGTTGCCCATTCAGATTACTCTTGGGAGAAATAAGTGAAACAAGTTCTTGGTTTCAGAGTATAATTTATGACATTTTGTAAATACACTTAGCTAATTAGTCCAAACAGTAGAGGCTCTGTTTTTCTTATTTCCTCAATTTTGCAATTATGGAAAACAAGAGACACAAGAAAAAGGAACACTAGGAGGCAGGATACTGAGAGGGGTCCCAGGCACTGGCTGAGGAGAGGCTGGCCAGGCTAGTTTTGTGGCCAAGAAAAGCTGGTCCCTGAGAGTTGCTGTGGCCCCACTTTAGCTGCTCTATCCCTGATTCCTTGGCTTACAGGCCAGACTCAGGAAGGCCTGTTGGATAATAGCTCTGTTACTACCCTGTAAGAGGCTCTCTGGAGAATCTGAGTCATTTTGGAAGATTTTTAAAAATCATACCTTCTCTTTAAAAAAAAAAAAGCCTCAAAGCACACATAAAATGACCAAATCTGTTCATTAAATTACTCTTAAGAACAGTAGTAATCATAAGAAAAAAATGTACAGAGGCAAAGAAGCATGAAAGCAGCCAGTAATCTTATCACCCTAGAGAGATCAGGGAGTCTAAGAAAAATGGGTCTCCTATCGGGTACCAAGATTTAAACACCTCAGCTTTAGGAAAAATCTCCCAGCTTTAAGTGTTGAGTAGAACACTCCAAACAGAGCTGGTCTGCGACAGTCCCCTACACTATGAAGTGAACAATACCCTGGAGTTGTGCATTGTACATGCTTCACCACCATAACAGTGATCCTGAAAGCATTCTTAGTGGTCTAAGGTGGGCTTTAGGTCAAGGTTGAAAAACAAGCCTACTTACACAGACGATGGGATTTCCCCTGCATTGCCAGTCACTATATCTGGCTTTGGTTCGGGTTTCTGGGTGGTAGTTGCCCGGCAGGGAGGATCTGGAGGCCTCACTGGGGGTCGGATGATGGTTGGCTTTTCTCCTGGAGGCCGAACTATGCTGAAACTGTCAGAGTCTCCTGGGAAAGAGAACAACAAGAACTTGGACAGTGAGCCAAATGGAACACTACTCCTCAGCAGGTACCCAATATTGCAGCTATCATGGCCACCTCCCTTGGTCCCCATTTCTTTTTGGTAACTAACAACTCTGGATTAAAAAATATTTTCTTCCAGCAGCTGTCCCTTCAGAAAGTCTATGTTTGAACCTCAGCTCTGGAGCTTCATATTTGTGTGACCTAGGGTATGTCACATCAATTTGCTCAGTCTCAGTTTCCTCAACCATATAATCAAGACTAAAAATATATTATCTTACAGAGACATTGAGAGGATTTACTTTGGTAGTAATATGTTTAGTACTGTCACTGGCACATAGCAGGTGCTTAGTCAATGTTTGATGATAAATTTGTTACATTCATCATCACCAAAAATGAGTCTCTTTTCACTTAAGCCTTTACTATTGTGGCAGTCCCCTAACTCACATTTCTGCCTCTATGTCTCTAGTTTCCAGGTCACTCAGTACAAAATAAATACACATAATTTTTAAATAAAATGATTCTGGCAGGAATATAGTGAAACATATGCATGCACACACTGCTGCTGGCACTGTACACTGGGCTTATTCTAACTAGATAACCATCAATAATTCTGGAACAGAGTATCATCCACCAGAGGGCAGACAGCAGAAGCAAGAAGAACTACAGTCCTGCAGCCTGTGGAACTAAAGACATATTCACAGAAAGATAGACAAGATGAAAAGGCAGAGAGCTATACATCAGATGAAGGACCAAGATTAAACCACAGAAAAACAACTAAATGAAGTGGAGATAGGCAACCTTCCAGAAAAAGAATTCAGAATAATGATAGTGAAGATGATCCAGGACCTCGGAAAAAGAATGGAGGCAAAGATCAAGAAGATGCAAGAAATGTATAACAAAGACCTAGAAGAATTAAAGAACAAACAAACACAGATGAACAAAACAATAACCAAAATGAAAACTACACAAGAAGGAATCAATAGCAGAATAACTGAGGCAGAAGAATGGATAAGTGACCTGGAAGACAGAATGGAGGAATTCACTGCTGCAGAACAGACTAAAGAAGAAAGAATGAAAAGAAATGAAGACAGCCTAAGAAAACACAGGGACAACATTTAACGCAACAACGTTTGCATTATAGGGATTCCAGAAGCAGAAGAGAGAGAGAAAGGACCAGAGAAAATATTTGAAGAGATTATACTCGAAAACTTCCCTAACATGGGAAAGGAAATAGCCACCCAAGTCCAGGAAGAGTGAGTCCCATACAGGATAAACCCAATGAGAAACACGCCGAAACTCATAGTAATCAAATTGGCAAAAATTAAAGACAAAGAAAATTTATTGAAAGCAGCAAGGGAAAAATGACAAATAACACAAGAAACTCCCATAAGGTTAACAGCTGATTTCTCAGCAGAAACTCTACAAGCCAGAAGGGAGTGGCATGACATATTTAAAGTGATGAAAGGGAAGAACCTGCAATCAAGATTACTCTACATGGCAAGGATCTCATTCAGATTCAACGGAGAAATCAAAAGCTTTACAGAGAAGCAAAAGCTAAGAGAATTTAGCACTACCAAGCCAGCTCTACAACAAATGCTAAAGGAACTTCTCTAAGTGGGGAACACAAGAGAAGAAAAGAACCTACAAAAACAAACCCAAAACAATTAAGAAAATGGTCATAGGAACATACATATTGATAACTACCTTAAATGTGGATGGATTAAATGCTCCAACCAAAAGACACGTGCTTGCTGAATGGATACAAAAACAAGACCCATATATATGCTGTCTACAAGAGACCCACTTCAGACCTAGGGACACATACAGACTGAAAGTGAGGGAATGGAAAAAGATATTCCATGCAAATGGCAAGCAAAAGAAAGCTGGAGTAGCTATACTCATATCAGATAAAATAGACTTGAAAATAAAGAATGTTACAAGAGACAAGGAAGGACAATACATAATGATTAAGGGATCAATCCCAGAAGAAGATATAACAATTATAAATATATATGCACCCAACATAGGAGCACCTTCATATATAAGAGAACTGCTAACAGCTATAAAAGAGGAACTTGACAGTAATAAAATAATAGTGGGGAACTTTAACACCTCACTTGCACCAATGGACAGATCATCCAAAATGAAAATAAATAAGGAAACAGAAGCTTTAAATGACACAACAGACCAGATAGATTTAATTGACATTTATAGGATATTCCATCCAAAAACAGCAGATTACCCTTTCTTCTCAAGTGCACACAGAACATTCTCCAGGATAGATGACATCTTGGGTCACAAATCAAGCCTCAGTAAAATTAAGAAAATTGAAATCACATCAAGCATCTTTTCTGAACCACAACACTATGAGATTAGAAATGAATTACAGGGAAAAAAACGTAAAAATCACAAACACATGGAGGCTAAACAATACGTTAGTAAACAACCAAGAGATCACTAAAGAAATCAAAGAGGAAATCAAAAAATACCTAGAGACAAATGATAACGAAAACATGACGATCCAAAACCTATGGGATGCAGCAAAAGCAGCTCTAAGAGGGGAAGTTTATAGCTATACAAGCCTACCTCAAGACACAAGAAAAATCTCAAGTAAACAATCTAACATTACACCTAAAGCAACTAGAGGAAGAAGAACAAACAAACCCCAAAGATAGCAAAAGGAAAGAAATCATAAAGATCAGAGCAGAAATAAATGAAATAGGAGCAAAGTAAACAATAGCAAAGATCAATAAAACTAAAAGCTGGTTCAATGAGAAAATAAACAAAATTGATAAGCCATTAGCCAGACTCATCAAGAAAAAGAGGGAGAGGACTCAAATCAATAAAATTAGAACTGAAAAAGGAGAAGTTACAACAGACACCTCAGAAATACAAAGCATCCTAACAGACTACTACAAGCAAATCTCTGCCAATAAAATGGACAACCTGAAAGAAATGCACAAATTCTTAGAAAGGTATAACCCTCCAAGACTGAACCAGGAAGAAACAGAAAATATGAACAGACCAATCACAAGTAATGAAATTGAAACTGTGATTAAAAATCTTCCAATATGGACTTTCCTGGGGGTGCAGTGGTTGAGAGTCCACCTGCCGATGCAGGGGACGTGGGTTCATGCCCCGGTCCAGGAGGATCCCATATGCTGTGGAGCAGCTGGGCCAGTGGGCCATGGCCGCTGGGCCTGCGTGTCCGGAGCCTTTGCTCTGCAGAGGGAGGGGCCACAGCAGTGAGAAGGTGCATACCACAAAAAAAATCTTCCAACAAACAAAAGTCCAGGACCAGATGGCTTCAGATGTGAATTCTATCAAATATTTAAAGAGATAACACCCATCCTTCTCAAACTCTTCCAAAAAATTGCAGAGGAAGGAACACTCCCAAACTCATTCTATGAGGCCACCATCACCCTGAAACCAAAACCAGACAAAGATACTACAAAAAAAGAAAATTACAGACCAATATCACTGATGAATATAGATGCAATAATCCTCAACAAAATACTAGCAAACAGAATCCAACAACACTTTAAAAGGATCATACACAATGATCAAGTGGGTTTTATCCCAGGGATGCAAGGATTCTTCAATATACGCAAATCAATCAATGTGAAAAACCATATTAACAAACTGAAGGATAAAAACCATATGACCATCCCAATAGATGCAGGAAAAGCTTTTGACAAAATTCAAACCCATTTATGATAAAAACTCTCCAGAAAGTGGGCATAGAGGGAACCTACCTCAACATAATAAAGGCCATATATGACAAACCCACAGCAAACATCATTCTCAATGGTGAAAACTTGAAAGCATTTCCTCTAAGATCAGGAATGAGACAAGGATGTCCACTCTCACCACTATTATTCAACATAGTTTTGGAAGTCCTAGTGATGGCAATAAGAGAAGAAAAATAAATAAAAGGAATACAAATTGGAAAAGAAGAAGTAAAACTGTCACTGTTTGCAGATGACATGATACTATACATAGAGAGTCTTAAAGATGCCACCAGAAGACTACTAGAGCTAATCAATGAATTTGGTAAAGTTGCAGGATACAAAATTAATGCACAGAAATCTCTTGAATTCCTATACACTAATGATGAAAAATCTGAAAGAGAAATTATGGAAACACTCCCATTTACCATTGCAACAAAAAGAATAAAATACCTTGGAATAAACCTACCTAGGGAGACAAAAGACCCGTATGCAGAAAACTATAAGACACTGATGAAAGAAATGAAAGGTGATACAAGCAGATGGAGAGATATACCATGTTCTTGGATTGGAAAAAACAATATTGTGAAAATGACTATACTGCCCAAAGCAACCTAGAGATTCAATGCAATCCCTATCAAGTTACCAATGGCATTTATTATGGAACTAGAACAAATCATCTTAAAATTTGTATGGAGACACAAAAGACCCCAAATAGCCAAAGCATTCTTGAGGGAAAAAAAACGCAGCTGGAGGAATCAGACTCCCTGACTTCAGGCTATACTACAAAACTACAGTAATCAAGACAATATGGTAATGGCACAAAAACAGAAACATAGATCAATGGAACAAGATAGAAAGCCCAGAGATAAACCCACACACCTATGGTCAACTAATCTATGACAAAGGAGGCAAAGATATACAATGGAGAAAAGACAGTCTCTTCAGTAAGTGGTGTTGGGAAAACTGGACAGCTACATGTAAAAGAATGAAATTAGAACACTCCCTAACACCATACAGAAAAATAAACTCAAAATGGATTAGACACCTAAATGTAAGACCGGACACTATAAAACTCTTAGAGGAAAACATAGGAAGAACAGTCTTTGACAAATAACAGCAAGTTCTTTTTTGATCCACCTTCTAGAGTAATGGAAATAAAAACAAAAATAAACAAATGGGACCTAATGAAACTTAAAAGCTTTTGTACAGCAAAGGAAACCATAAACAAGATGAAAAGCCAACCCTCAGAATGGGAGAATATATTTGCAAACCAATCAACGGACAAAGGATTAATCTCCAAAATATATAAACAGCTCATGCAGCTCAATATTAAAGAAACAAACAACCCAATCCAAAAATGGGGAGAAGACCTTAAATAGACACTTCTCTAAAGAAGACATACAGATGGCCAAGAAGCACATGAGGAGCTGCTCAACATCACTAATTATTAGAGAAATGCAAATCAAAACTACACTGAGGTATCACCTCACACCATTTAGAATGGGCATCATCAGAAAATCTACAAACAACAAATGTTGTAGAGGGTGTGGAGAAAAGGGAACCCTCTTGCACTGTAAGTGGGAATGTAAATTGATACAGCCACTATGGAGAAAAGTATGGAGGTTCCTTAAAAAACTAAAAATAGATTTACCATATGATCCAGCAGTCCCACTACTGGGCATATACCCAGAGAAAACCACAATTCAAAAAGACACATGCACCCAATGTTCATTGCAGCACTATTTACAATAGCCAGGTCATGGAAGCAACCTAAATGCCCATCGACAGACGAATGGATAAAGAAGATGTGGTACATATATACAGTGGAATATTACTCAGCCATAAAAAGGAACGAATTTGAGTCATTTGTTGAGACGTGGATGGATCTAGAGAGTGTCACACAGAGTGAAGTAAGTCAGAAAGAGAAAAACAAATATTGTATATTAACGCATGTATGTGGAACCTAGAAAAATTGTACAGATGAACCAGTTTGCAGGGCAGAAGTTGAGACACAGATGTAGAGAACAGATATATGGACACCAAGGGGGGAAAACTGCGGTGGGGTGGGGGATGGTGGTGTGCTGAATTGGGCGATTGGTATTGACATGTATATACTGATGTGTATAAAACTGATGACTAAGAAGAACCTGCAGTATAACAAAACAACAAAAACAAAACAAAACAAAACAAAAAGAATTCTGGAACAATGTGAATGAAACGCTAAATAATATATATGAGACAGTTCATGCTCATTGATCCAGTTGATCCACTTTGGGGAACAGGCCCAAAGAAATTAACTCTAAAGAAAAAAAATAAGGAAAACAAGTAGCACATAAACATGCTTCTTAACAGCAAAAATTCAGACCCAACCACAAAGGCTGATAAACAATTCAATTCTTACAAGCATTTAACCAATACATATTATGCATGAAATGACAAGGATTTAGGCTAGGTCAAAAAATGTATTCATATAAAATAATATTAAGTGAAAAAAAGTCCACAAAAAATGTTCATGGCCTGATGAACACCATCTGGAAATAGACACATTTGCAACTATGCAAGGGTGTTAGTAGATCTTGATATTCATTCAATTTTTGTCAGTAAACCTTGATCTTCATTTCTTTCTTCTATAAAACTTTTTAAGGTAAATGTAAAAAATATTAACTTTAATCCATATAATACTGTTGTAAGATTTACCTTAAGTATTTCCACACTGTATTTCTTCTCCTTAAAGATTTTCTCAGTGACTATAAAATGTACAGGATAAGTTCAAACTCTTTAACATAAATTCAAGGCCCTCTATGAGCTGGTCCCAAATTATTAAACCAGGTACTAGTGCTAGACTTTAAATAACAGCTCTACTTTTGTTAAACTGGTCTCCTCACTGGCCCTATCAAAGCAGCAAGCCCTTGACTCTTCTAGATGAGACAGTATGGTACAGTGTGGAAAGTAAGAGTCTGGAGTTGGGCAGACCCTGCTTTCAGGCCTTGTTCTGCGACTTCCAAACTGTGGGACCCTGTGCAGTTATTTCAACTTTTTGACTATCAAGGTATTTATCTGGGAAATGGATATAATAACCCATCCTCACAAGGTGGTTGTAAGGACTAAATTAGATGGCTGTTAGAGAATACCTAGCATGTAGCAGGGATAAGTAAGTGTTAGACTGTCCTGCTTCTTTCCCGATATATGTCCCTGTTCTCATGTCTTATCTGTATTGTAACTACCCCTAAACAGTCAGCTCAAATCTCAATCCTCTGAACACTTGAGCTGGCATTGGTAATTTCCATCCATGTAAGCACTCATGAAGTACTTGTATATTGCTCCAGGGTTTTTTTTAATTCCTCCAGCTAGTCATTCTGCTGAGGGAGACAGATATGAAAGAAGATGATGGGGAGGCGGTGGAAAGATGGCGGAGGAGTAAGACGCGGAGATCACCTTCCTCCCCACAAATACACCAGAAATACATCTACATGTGGAACAACTCCTACAGAACACCTACTGAATGCTGGCAGAAGACCTCAGACCTCCCAAAAGGCAAGAAACTCCCCACGTACCTGGGTAGGGGAAAAGAAAAAATTAATTAAAAACAGAGACAATAGAATAGGGACGGCACCTGCACCAGTGGGAGGGAGCTGTGAAGGAGGAAAGGTCTCCACACACTAGGAAGCCCCTTCGCGGGCAGAGATTGCGTGAGGCGGAGTGGGGAGCTTCGGAGCCGCGGAGGAGAGCACAGCAACGGGGGTGCGGAGGGCAAAGCGGAGAGATTCCCGCGCAGAGGATCGGTGCCGACCGGCACTCACCAGCCCGAGAGGCTTGTGTGCTCACCCGCCAAGGTGGGCGGGGCTTCGAGCTGAGGCTCGGTTTCGGTTTCGGTCGGAGCTCAGGGAGAGGACTGGGGTTGGCGATTTGAACATAGCCCGAAGGGGTTAGTGCGCCACGGCTAGCCGGGAGGGAGTCTGGGGAAAAGTCTGCACCTGCTGAGGAGGCAAGAGACTTTTTCTTGCCTCTGTGTTTCCTGGTGCGTGAGGAGAGGGGTTTTAAGAGCGCTGCCTAAAGGAACTCCAGAAATGGGCGCGAGCCGCGGCTAAAAGCACGGACCTCAGAGATGGGCGCGAGCTGCGGCTGAAGGCGCGGACTCCAGAGACGGGCGCAAGCCGCGGGTAAAAGCGCGGACTCCAGAGATGGCCGCGAGCCGCAGCTGAAAGCTCGGACCCAAGAGACGGGCGCGAGCCGCGGCTAAAAGCGCGGACCCCAGAGACGGACGCAAGCCGTGGCTAAAAGCTCGGAAACCAGAGACGGGGGGGAGATGCTAAGGCTGCTGCTGCCTCCACCAAGGGGCCTGTGTGCGAGCACAGGTCACTATCCACACACTTTTTCTGGGGACCCTGTGCAGCGCGCCACTGCCGGGTTCCCGGGATCCAGGGACAATTTCTCGGGGAGAACACACGACGGGCCTCAGGCTGGTGCAACGTCACGCTGAGTTCTGCCACCGCAGGCCCGCCCTGCACTCTGTGCCCCTCCCTCCCCCTGCCTGAGTGCGCCAGAGCCCCCGAGTCAGCGGCTCCTTTAACCCCGTCCTGTCTGAGCAAAAAACAGACGCCCTCCAGCGACCTACACGCAGAGGCAGGGCCAAATCGAAAGCTGAGCCCCTGTGAGCTGTGAGAACAAAGAAGAAAAAGGGAAATCTCTACCAGCAGCCTCAGAAACAGCAGATTAAAGCTCCACAATCAACTTGATGTACCCTGCCTCTGTGGAATACATGAATAGACAGCGAATCATCCCAAATTGAGGAGGCGGACTTCTAGAGCAAGATCTATAATTTTTTCCCCTTTTCCTCTTTTTGTGAATGTGTATGTGTATGCTTCTGTGTGAGATCTTGTCTGTATAGGTTTGCTTCCACCACTTGTCCTAGCGTTCTATCCGTCCATTGTTTTTTTCTTTTAATTTTTTTCTTAATAATTAATTTTAATTTAAAGAACTCTACTATACTTTACCTTCTTTCTCTCTTTCCTTCCTTCCTTCCCTCTTTTAGACAACGAATCATCCCAAATTGAGGAGGTGGACTTGGAGAGCAAGTTTTATGATTTTTTCCACTTTACCTCTTTTTGTGAGGGTATATGTGTATGCTTCTATGTAAGATTTTGTCTCTATAACTTTGCTTCCACCATTTGTCCTAAGGTTCTATCCTTCCCTTTTTTTTTTCCCTCTAAATAATTATTTTTTTAATTCAATAAATTTATTATACTTTATTTTACTTTACTGTCTCTTCTTTCTGTATTTTTTCCTTCCTTCCCTCATTCCTTCCTTCCTTCCCTCCTCCCTCCCTCCCTCCTTTCTTTCCTTCTTGCCTTCTTCCTTTCTTTTCTTCTTTCTTTCTTTCTTCCTTCCCTCCTTCCTTCCTTCCCTCCTCTCTTTCTTTCTTTCTTTCTTTCTTTCCTATTTCCTCCTACTTATACTAATTCTCTCTACTTTCTCTCCCTTTTATTCTGAGCCGAGTGGATGAAAGGCTCTTGCTGCTCCAGCCAGGAGTCAGGACTCTGCCTCTGAGGTGGGAGAGCCAACTTCAGAACACTCGTCAAGAAGAGACCTCCCAGCCCCACATAATATCAAACGGCGAAAATCTCCCAGAGATCTCCATCTCAACACCAGCACCCAGCTTCGCTCAACGACCAGCAAGCTACAGTGCTGGACAACCTATGCCAACCATATAGCAAAACAGGAACACAACCCCACCCACTA
This sequence comes from Lipotes vexillifer, assembly GCF_000442215.2. Lineage (NCBI taxonomy): Eukaryota > Metazoa > Chordata > Mammalia > Artiodactyla > Lipotidae > Lipotes > Lipotes vexillifer. The sequence goes on from NW_006769335.1 coordinate 1,032,121, forward strand.
GCAGAGAGGCTGCCTAAAATCATAATAAGTCCACAGACACCCCAAAACACACCACCAGACGTGGACCTGCCCACTAGAGAGACAAGATCTAGGCTCATTCATACACCACAACACAGGCACTAGTCCCCAGAGACAAAGAAGGACACTACATAATGATTAAGGGATCGATCCAAGAAGAAGATATAACAATTGTAAATATTTATGCACCCAACATAGGAGCACCTCAATACATAAGGCAAAAACTAGCAGCCATAAAAGGGGAAATCGACAGTAACACATTCATAGTAGGGGACTTCAACACCCCACTTTCACCAATGGACAGATCATCCAAAATGAAAATAAATAAGGAAACACAAGCTTTAAATGATACATTAAACAGGATGGACTTAATTGATATTTATAGGACACTCCATCCAAAAACAACAGAATACACATTTTTCTCAAGTGCTCATGGAACATTCTCCAGGATAGATCATATCTTGGGTCACAAATCAAGCCTTGGTAAATTTAAGAAAATTGAAATTATATCAAGTATCTTTTCCGACCACAACGCCATGAGATTAGATATCAATTATAGGAAAAGAGCAGTAAAAAATACAAACACATGGAGGCTAAACAATACACTACTTAGTAACGAAGTGATCACTGAAGAAATCAAAGAGGAAATTAAAAAATACCTAGAAACAAATGACAATGGAGATACAACGACCCAAAACCTATGGGATGCAGCAAAAGCAGTTCTAAGAGGGAAGTTTATAGCAATACAAGCCCACCTTAAGAAGCAGGAAACATCTCGAATAAACAACCTAACCTTGCACCTCAAGCAATTAGAGAAAGAAGAACAAAAAAACCCCAGAGTTAGCAGAAGGAAAGAAATCATAAAAATCAGATCAGAAATAAATGAAAAAGAAATGAAGGAAACAATAGCAAAGATCAATAAAACTAAAAGCTGGTTCTTTGAGAAGATTAACAAAATTGATAAACCATTAGCCAGACTCATCAAGAAAATAAGGGAGAAGACTCAAATCAATAGAATCAGAAATGAAAAAGGAGAAGTAACAACTGACACTGCAGAAATACAAAAAATCATGAGGGATTACTACAAGCAACTCTATGCCAATAAAATGGACAATCTGGAAGAAATGGACAAATTCTTAGAAATGCACAAACTGCCAAGACTGAATCAGGAAGAAATAGAAAATATGAACAGACCAATCACAAACACTGAAATTGAAACTGTGATTAAAAATCTTCCAACAAACAAAAGCCCAGGACCAGATGGCTTCACAGGCGAATTCTATCAAACATTTAGAGAAGAGCTAACACCTATCCTTCTCAAACTCTTCCAAAATATAGCAGAGGGAGGAACACTCCCAAACTCATTCTACGAGGCCACCATCACCTTGATACCAAAACCAGACAAGGATGTCACAAAGAAAGAAAACTACAGGCCAATATCACTGATGAACATAGATGCAAAAATCCTCAACAAAATACTAGCAAACAGAATCCAACAGCACATTAAAAGGATCATATGCCATGATCAAGTGAGGTTTATTCCAGGAATGCAAGGATTCTTCAATATACGCAAATCTATCAATGTGATTAACCATATTAACAAACTGAAGGAGAAAAACCATATGATCATCTCAATAGATGCAGAGAAAGCTTTTGACAAAATTCAACACCCATTTATGATAAAAACCCTGCAGAAAGTAGGGGTAGAGGGAACTTTCCTCAATATAATAAAGGCCGTATATGACAAGCCCACAGCCAACATCATCCTCAATGGCGAAAAACTGAAAGCATTTCCACTAAGGTCAGGAACAAGACAAGGTTGCCCACTCTCAACACTCTTATTCAACATAGTTTTGGAAGTTTTAGCCACAGCAATCAGAGAAGAAAAGGAAATAAAAGGATTCCAAATCGGAAAAGAAGAAGTAAAGCTGTCACTGTTTGCAGATGACATGATACTATACATAGAGAATCCTAAAGATGCTACCAGAAAACTACTAGAGCTAATCAATGAATTTGGTAAAGTAGCAGGATACAAAATTAATGCACAGAAATCTCTGGCATTCCTATATACTAATGATGAAAAATCTGAAAGTGAAATCAAGAAAACACTCCCATTTACCATTGCAACAAAAAGAATAAAATATCTAGGAATAAACCTACCTAAGGAGACAAAAGAGCTGTATACAGAAAATTATAAGACACTGATGAAAGAAATTAAAGACGATACAAACAGATGGCGAGACATACCATGTTCTTGGATTGGAAGAATCAACATTGTGAAAATGACACTACTTCCCAAAGCAATCTATAGATTCAATGCAATCCCTATCAAACTACCACTGGCATTTTTCACAGAACTAGAACAAAAAATTTCACAATTTGTATGGAAACACAAAAGACCCCGAATAGCCAAAGCAATCTTGAGAACAAAAAATGGAGCTGGAGGAATCAGGCTGCCTGACTTCAGACTATACTACAAAGCTACAGTAATCAAGACAGTATGGTACTGGCACAAAAACAGAAAGATAGATCAATGGAATAGGATAGAAAGCCCAGAGATAAACCCACGCACATATGGACACCTTATCTTTGATAAAGGTGGCAGGAATATACAGTGGAGAAAGGACAGCCTCTTCAATAAGTGGTTCTGGGAAAACTGGACAGGTATATGTAAAGGTATGAGATTAGATCACTCCTTAACACCATACACAAAAATAAGCTCAAAATGGATTAAAGACCTAAATGTAAGGCCAGAAACTATCAAACTCTTAGAGGAAAACATAGGCAGAACACTCCATGACATAAATCACAGCAAGATCCTTCTTGACCCATCTCCTAGAGTAATGGAGATAAAAACAGAAATAAACAAATGGGACCTAATGAAACTTCAAAGCTTTTGCACAGCAAAGGAAACCATAAACAAGACCAAAAGACAACCTTCAGAATGGGAGAAAATATTTGCAAATGAAGCAACTGACAAAGGATTAATCTCCAAAATTTACAGGCAGCTCATGCCACTTAATAACAAAAAAATAAACAACCCAATCCAAAAATGGGCAGAAGACCTAAATAGACATTTCTCCAAAGAAGATATACAGACTGCCAAGGAACACATGAAAGAATGCTCAACATCATTAATCATTAGAGAAGTGCAAATCAAAACTACAATGAGATATCATCTCACACCAGTCAGAATGGCCATCATCAAAAAATCTAGAAACAATAAATGCTGGAGAGGGTTTGGAGTAAAGGGCACACTCTTGCACTGCTGGTGGGAATGTGAATTGGTTCAGCTACTATGGAGAACAGTATGGAGGTTCCTTAAAAAACTACAAATAGAACTACCATATGACCCAGCAATCCCACTACTAGGTATATTCCCGGAGGAAACCAGAATTCAGAAAGTGTCATGTACCAAAATATTCATTGCAGCTCTATTTACTATAGCCCAGAGATGGAAACAACCTAAGTGCCCATCGTCGGATGAATGGATAAAGAAGATGTGGCACATATATACAATGGAATATTACTCAGCCATAAAAAGAAACGAAATTGAGTTATTTGTAATGAGGTGGATAGATCTAGAGTCTGTCATACAGAGTGAAGTAAGTCAGAAAGAGAAGGACAAATACCGTATGCTAACACATATATATGGAATTTAAGAAAAAAAAATGTTATGAAGAACCTAGGGGTAAAACAGGAATAAAGACAGAGACCTACTGGAGAACAGACTTGAGGATATGGGGAGGGGGAAGGGTGAGGTGTGTTAGGGCGAGAGAGAGACATGGACATATATATACTAACAAACGTAAGGTAGATAGCCAGTGGGAAGCAGCCGCATGGCACAGGGAAACCGGCTCGGTTCTTTGTGGCTGTCTGGAGGGGTGGGATAGGGAGGGTGGGAGGGAGGGAGACAAAGAGGGAAGAGATATGGGAACATATATATATGTATAACTGACTCACTCTGTTATAAAGCAGAAACTAACACACCATTGTAAAGCAATTATACCCCAATAAAGATGTTAAAAAAAAAAAGAAACAAGAAAACTCTCAAATAAAAAATCTAACCTTACACCTAAAGTAACTAGAGAAAGAAGAACAAAAAAGAACCAAAGATAATAGAAGGAAAGAAATGATAAAGATCAGAGCAGAAATAAATGAAATAGAAACAAAGAAAACAATAAGAAAGATGAATAAAACTAAAAGCTGGTTCTTTGAGAAGATAAACAAAATTGATTAACCTTTAGCCAGACTCATCAAGAAAAAGAGGGAGAGGACTCAAATGAATAAACTTAGAAATGAAACAGGAGAAGTTACAACAGACACCATAGAAATACAAAGCATCATAAGAGAGACTACTACAAGCAACTGTATGCCAATAAAATGGACAACCTGGAAGAAATGGACCAATCCTTAGAAAGTATAACCTTCCAAGTCTGAACCAAGAATAAATAGAAACTATGAACAGATAAATCACAAGTAATTAAATTGAAACTGTGATTAAAAATCTTCCAACACACAAAAGTTAAGGACCAGGTGGCTTCACAGGTGAATTCTATCAAACATTTAGAGAAGAGCTAATACCCATTCTTTTCAAGTTCTTCCAAAAATTTGCAGAGGAAGGAACGCACCCGAACTCATTCTACAAGGCCACCATCACTCTGATACCAAATCCAAAGATGCTACAAAAAAAAGAAAATTACAGACCTATATCACAGATGAAGATAGATGCAAAAATCCTTCACAAAATACTAGCAAACAAAATCCAGTAACACATTAAAAGGATCATACACCATGATCAAGTGGGATTTATCCCAGGGATTCAAGGATTCTTCAATATATGCAAATAAATCAATGTGAAACACCACATTACCAAATTGAAGAATAAAAACCATATGATCATTTCAATAGATACTGAAAGAACTTTTGACAAAATTCAACACCTATTTATGATAAAATACTCACCAGAGAGTGGGCATAGAGGGAACCTACCTCAGCATAATAAAGCCATGTGCAACAAACCCACAGCAAACATCATTCTCAATGGTGAAAAACTGAAAGCATTTCTGCTAAGGTCAGGAAAAATACAAGGATGTTTACTCTTGCCACTATTATTCAACATAGTTTTGGAAGTCATAGCCATGGCAATCAGAGAAGAAAAAGAAATAAAAGGAATACAAATTGGAAAAGAAGAAGTAAAACTGTCACTGTTTGCAGATGACATGGTAATATACATAGATAATCCTAAAGATGCCACCAGAAAACTACTAGAGCTCATCAGTGAATTTGGTAAAGTTGCAAGATACAAAATGAGTGCACAGAGATCTCTTGCATTCCTATACACTAAAAATGAAACATCAGAAAGAGAAATTAAGGAAACACTCCCATTCACCATTGCAACAAAAATAATAAAATACTTAGGAATAAACTTGCCTAAGGAGGTAAAAGACCTGTACTCAGAAAACTATAAGACATTGGTGAAAGGAATCAAAGATGACACATACAGATGGAGAGATATACCATGTTCTTGGATTGGAAGAATCAATATTATGAAAGTGACTATACTACACAAAGCAATGTACAGATTCAATGCAATCCATACTATCAAACTACCAATGGCATTTTTTACAGAACTAGAACAAAAATTTTTTAAATTTGTATGGAGACACAAAAATCCCCGAATAACCAAAGCAATATTTAGGGGAAAAATATGGAGCTGGAGGAATGAGACTGACTTCAGACTATACTACAAAGCTACAGTAATCAAGACAATATGGTACTGGCACAAAAGCAGAAATATAGATAAAAGGAACAGGATAGAAAGCCCAGAGATAAACCCATGCACTTATAGTCAACTAATCTATGACAAAAGAGGCAAGGATATACAATGGAGAAAAGGTAGTCTCTTCAGTAAATTGGTACTGGGAAAACTGGACAGCTAAATGTAAAAGAATGAATTAGAAAACTCCCTAACACCATACAGAAAAATAAAATGGATTAAATACCTCAATGTAAAACTGGACACTGTAAGACTCTTAGAGGAAAACATAGGAAGAACTATGTAAAGAACTCTTTGACATACATCACAGCAATTTCTTTTTTGACCCACCTCCTAGAGTAATGGACATAAAAGCAAAAATAAAGAAATGGGACCTAATGAAACTTAAAAGCTTTTGCACAGCAAAGGAAGCCATAAACAAGATGAGAAGACAATCCTCAGAATGGGAGAAAATATTTGCAAATGAATCAATGAACAAAGGATTAATCACCAAAACATGTAAACAGCTCCTGCAGCTCAGTATTAAAAAAACAAACAACCCAATCAAAAAACAGGCAGAAGACCTAAATAGACATTTCTCCAAAGAAGACATACCAAGAGGCACATGAAAAGCTGCTCAACATCACTAATTATTAGAGAAATGCAAATCAAAACTACAATGAGGTATCACCTCTCACTGGTTAGAATAGGCATCATCAAAAAATCTACAAACAACAAATGCTGGAGAGGGTGTGGAGAAAAGGGAACCCTCTTGCACTGTTGGTGGGAAAGTAAATTGGTACAGCCACTATGGAGAACAGTATGGAGGTTTGTTTAAAAACTAAAAATAGAACTACCATATGACCCAGCAATCCCACTACTGGGCATATACCCAGAGAAAATCATAATTCAGAAAGACACATGCACCCCAATGTTCATTGCATCACTGTTTACAATAGCCAGGTCATGGAAGCAACCTAAATGCCCACTGACTGACGAATAAATAAAGAAGATGTGGTCCATATATACAATGGAATATTACTCAGCCATAAATAGGGACGAAATTGGGTCATTTGTAGAGATGTGGATGGACCTAGAGAGTGTCATACAGAGTGAAGTAAGTCAGAAAGAGAAAAACAAATATCGTACATTAACGCATATATGTGGAATCTAGAAAAATGGTACAGATGATCCAGTTTGCAAGGCAGAAATAGAGACACAGATGTAGAGAACAACCGTATGGACACCAAGGAGGGAAAGCGAGTGGCGGGGTGGTGGTGAGATAAAAAAAAAAAAAGAAACCTAAGTAAGAGATTATAAAATCCATTCAATGGAGAATATTTTAATTGGTAAGATCCTATGCATAATTCTATGTTATTTTAATGAAATTATTAAAGTGAACAATTTCTAGGGAAATATAAAAAAAATAGTTGAGGTAATTTCTCTTCCCTGTGGGATTCCCAAGCACTTACCCTCCTTGTGGTGAGCCAGGGGCCGAGGAGCTTGTCTCTTTACATGGAAAGAGGAGGCCTTAGTGGGCCCATGGCCTGGCACAGGTCCATTGGTGGCCTTTGGTATGGCCTTGGTCCCTCCATCCTGCAGCCTAGATACCAACTTCCCCACATCCACCTCGAGGCAGGACTCCATCTTGCCATCTGAAACAGGCCTGCTTGGGCATTTCCTCCCATGATCTGGTTCCCCACTTCTCTGTATAGGCATTTTGGGGTGTTGTGGCATCTTGGAGGGTTCTATACTGCTGATGATAGTACCATTCGGTGTTCTGTGTTGGATTTCATCTAGGAAAAGATGGTGCAAAGAGGAAAGATTAATGATAACCTTTGTATATATAATATTGCAAAGTTATACACATATTCAAAGGAGCTATTGTCATGGAACAAATCAATGATATCCCACAAAATCAGTCTCTACCCATTCCAGTTCATGTGGAGTCACAAGTCTCATAAAACAGGGAATTCAATTTAAGATCCGAGTATTATTTTCATGACCACAATTCAGCAAAACCACAATATGCCAAGATACTTTATTTAAAGGGATATGTTAAAAAGGGACTTAAGAGACCCCAATCAATTGTACATTATATTACTTTTAAATAAGGTACCATTTAATCCCTATTTCTATTTCTCTCAAAAGTAAGTTATAAAGATCTCTTAAATTTCAAGGTAATACACTTAACAGAATTTAACTTCTTTCTCCATCCTCATAAAAACATCCTCAACTCACCACTTTATGGCTTTCCCTTAGCTTTTGTGGTCTACAATTTCCTGTGACAATAGTATATGCTTTTCAGTTGTGCTGTTTCTTAATTAAAGCTTTGAGTCTCTAATGAGAGCCAAGGATATACTCCCTAGAAAAATTAACCTACACAAATACATGTAAAATTTTGAAAACTAATTTTGAGAGATTCATGGAACACCCTGAAGCTGTTAATGAACCCCCGATTGAGAACTCCTGCTCTAAGGAAATTATCACATTCCTTGGTAATAGAAAACCTAGATCAGAGTGTAGTGGTTAAGAACAGAGGTTCTGGTCAACTAAATGAGACCTGAGAGATATGTCAACCAGTTGTAATATATGGGTCTTATTTGGATCCTGATTTTTTTCAAAAAAAATGTAAAAATAGGAGAATTTGAATACTGACTAGATAGTGATCTTAAGGAATTACTATTTTGTTTAGTGTTCTTTTCTTTTATGTATGATGATGGTATTGAGATTTTGGTTAAAATAGTGTTCTTATCTTTTACACATACATACTGAAACATTTATGGATGAAATGACATGATGTCTGAGTTGGGGCAATCGGTAGGGGTATAGATGAAACAAGATCGGGCATGTGGCAAGGATTCTTCAAAAAATGCAAATCAATCAATGTGATACACCATATTAACAAATGGAAGGAGTAAAACCATATGATCATCTCAATATATGCAGAAAAAGCATGAAGAAGATGTTCTGGAATTAGATGTTTGCACAAGCTTGTGAATATACTAAAAACCACTGACGTACACTTGAAAAGGGTGAATTTTATGTCATATGAATTATATCTCAGTTTTAAAAAAAGTTAGAATATTGTCTAGAGTGGGCGACCCCATTGGTGATCTTCTGGCACAAAGAACTCCTCACACAGAGAGGCAAATTAAGACCCAGAATAGGGAAGTGACTAGCCCAAGTTATTCAGTAAGCTAGTGGCCAAGGTGAAATTATATCTCAGGTCTACTAACACCCAGTTCATTCATTTATTACACACATTTATTGAGGATTTATGATATGCTAGATACTATGCTGGCACTAGGGATACAGAGTGAAAAATTTCTGCTGGCATAGAGATTATATTTTCTGGTGTGTATTTGGGAAGATTGTAAATAGACAAATAAATGAGTTTATCCAATTAAAATGGGAGTATGGAACAACAGAGTAGGCATTCAGTGTTCCCTTCTACTTTCTCCTAAATGCCAGATCACCTCCTAAGGAGGTGATCCCTTAAACTGGGTGATCTCTTTCCC
>NW_006769335.1:1041491-1069410 GCF_000442215.2 Lipotes vexillifer
CCCTTCATTATTCCCTATACACCCAGCCATTTATTCTACAAGTATTTAATGAACACATGGGATATATAGGAATTGTTCTAGAGGCTGGTGATAAAAGTGGATCTGACATTCGAATGGGAAAGACAGATAATAAACATGTGAACAAATAGTAGCAAGTGATAGGAATAAAATAAAGCAGTGTAAAAGGATAGAGTAATGGAGAAGGAGAAAGATCTATTTAAATAGAGTACTCAGAGAAGGTCTCTATGAAGAGATGTCATTTAGCTGATATCTGAATGAAGGAGTAAAGTTTGCAAAGTTCTGGAGGAAGAATGTTTAGGACCAAGAGAACAGCAAATATAAAGGCCCTTGGGTAAGTTTGACATGTATAAGGAATGGCAAAACCAATGAGATTAGAGCAGAGAGAACAAAGGGTACAGAGAGACAGTGAAGTTCAGAAATGAGATCAGAAAGGTAAGTGAGGATCATATAATGCAGAATAAAATGTAAATTTTCTTCTAAAAATGAAGAGAAGTCACTGGAAATTTGGACCAGAGGGAATGATATGACCTGATTTACATTTTTAAAAGAATATACATCTTACTGGCTGCTGTGGAGAACAAATTATAGTCAGGCAAGAAAAAAAGCAAGGATAAGAGTTTGGAAGCTCCTGTAGCCACCCAAGTAAGAGATGATGGTGGCTCTACCAGGAAGGTAGCAGTAGGAATTAGTAGGTTCAACATACAATGTGCACGGAGAGCTAAGAGGAATTGCTGATGGATTAGGTGTAAGGTAAAATGAAAAGAGAGTAATCAAGGATCACCCCAAAGTTCTTGACCTTAGCCATTGGGTGACTGGTACTGCCAATTACGTAGATGAGGGAGACCAGAGTAAGAGTAGATTGAGGAGGAATAGGGAATCAAGAGTATTCGTACATTTTGAATTGGAAATGTCCATGAGTCATCTAAAGAGAGCTGTTGAACAGGGAGTTTGAGATGGGAAGAGGGGAGATAGTACTCCTTGATATATAAATTTGAAAATCATCCTCATATTTTAAATATATTTAAAACCATGAGACTGGATGAGATCACGCAGGAAACAAATATAGACAGAGAAGTGGACTGAGAAAAACAGAACAGAACAAAACAAAACAAAACTCTGGGACCTTCCAGCATGGAGAAATTGAGAAGAGAAGGAAAACCAAGAGGAGACTGAAATGGAATGTCTAGTGAGGTAGAAGGAGAGTTTGGTGTCCTGAAAGCCAAGTGAATAAGTGTTTCAAGAAGGAAGAGTAACTAAATGAAATGCTTCTCACAGGCTGAGTATGATAAGAATAGTGGAGTGGCACATGGAGATTGTTGGTAATCTTGACAAAAAAGGTCTCAACAGAGTAGTGAGGAGAGAGACCCATTTAGAATGGGTGCAGAATCCATACTAAGCAATTATTCAACTAAATGGCATTTATTTGTTTATCTATCTGTATCTATCTATCTATCTATCTATCTATCTATCTATCTATCTATGTATCTATCATCTATCATCTATCTATCTCCATTTATCCTATAAACTCCTTGAGGCCAGGGACTGTCTTAATTCCATCTAGCATGGTACTTAATCCATGTGAGCTGATTTTCTCCCCAGCTTTATCGGGATATAATTGACAAATAAAAATTGTATATATTTAAGGTATACAATGTGATGTTTTGATATATGAATACATTGTAAAATGAGTACCACAATCAATCTAATTAACATATCCATCACCTCATATAGTTTCCAATTTTTTGTGTGGTAAGAATATTTAAGATCTACTCTTTTCACAAACTTCAAGTATACAATATAGTATTACTAACTACAGTCACAATGCTGTATCATATCTCCAGAACATATTCATCCTGAATAACTGAACCTTTGTACCCTTTGATCAAACACCTCCCCATTTCACTCTCCCCTAAGTCCCTGGAAGCCACCATCCTACTTTATGCTTCTATGAGTTTGACTTTTTTAGATTCCGCATATAAGTGAAATCATGCAGCATTTATCTCTCTGCTCTTATCTCATCTCACTTAGCATAAGGTCCTTCAGGTTCATCCATGTTGTCACAAATTACAAGTTTTCCTTCTTTTGTACCTAAGGCTGAATAATATTCCATTTTGTGTGTGTGTGTGTGTGTGTGCACCTGTGTGTGTTTCTGGGTGTGTGTCTATGTATCTCTCACATTTTCTTTATCCATTCATCTGTTGATGAACACTTTGGTACTTCCATATGCAGCTATTGTAAATAATGCTGCAATGAACATGAGAGTGCAGATATCTTTTCAAGATACTAATTTCATTCCCTTTGGATATATTCCCAAGAGTGGAATTACTGGATCATATGGTAGTTTATATTTTTTCATTGACACAGTTGGTAACTTTTATTCTGTGGGCAACCAAAAAGAAGTAACAAGATCACAAAATATGAAGAACTGTTAATAAGTGGTATGAGTGAAACAAACTAGGGACAGAGGCAAACAACCAAGGAGAGCCACTTTGGGTGTGGTTGAGGAGGGCCTTTTGGAGGAGGTGGCATTTATCTGAGACCTGAAGCATAAGAATGACCCAGCCATGCGAAGGTGCCAAGGGAGAGTGTCCAGCAAAGGGGATAGCAGGTGCAAAGGCCTGGATTATGAGGGCATGCTTGAGGTCCTGAAAGAACCTGATATACCTGGAGGATGGGGATGATACATGTATCAGTAGTTCATTCCTATGTGTTGTTAAGTAGTACTCCATTGTATGCATATACCACAATTTGTTTGTTCATTCATCAGTTGATGAACATTTAGGTTGCTCACAGTTTTTGGCTGATATGAAAAAAGCTGCTATAAATATTCAAATGTAAGTCTTTGTGAAGCTGTGTTTCCATTTCTCTTGGGTACATACTTAAGAGTGGAGTTGCTGGGTTATGTGGTAGCAATTATTTGATTGCTTTTTGTTTTTGTTCCTGTGTATGGGTCATGCTTTCTTGTTTCTTTATATATCTCATAATTTTTTATTGAAAACTGGACAGTTTAAGTAATATAGCAACTCTGAAATTCAGATTCTCTCTTCTCCCCAAGGTTTGTTGTTGTTGCTGTTTATTTTAGTTATTATTGTTAGTTTACTGACTTTTTTCACCCATTTACGTTAAATCTGTATTCTTTGTTGAGTGTGACCACTAAAGACACTGCTTAGTTAGTTCTGTGGTCAGCTAATGATTAGACAGATTGCCTTAAAACACTAAGAACCAATATGACTCCCAGTGTTTGCAAAGGGGCTCTGTATCAATGTTTGAGTATGCCTTGAACACTCAGCCAGGCAGTTGACAACTCTATATGGTAGTTTATTTTTAATTTTTTGAGAAACCTACACACAGCTTTCCATAATGGCTGTACTAATTTACATTACCACCAACAATGTGCAAGGGTTCCCTTTTCTCCACATTCTTGTCAACACTTGTTATCTTTTGTCATTTTTTTGTAATAACTATAATAGGTGTGAGATGATACCTTGCAGTTTTGATTTGCATTTCCCTGATGATCAGTGATGTTGAGCAACTTTCCATATACCTGTTGGACAATTATTTGTCTTGTTCTGAGAAACGTCTATTTAGGTCCTTTGACCTTTAAAAATTGGGTTATTTCTTTTCTTATTATTGAGTAGTATGAGTTCCTTATGTATTTTGGAATATTAACCCCTTATCAGACATATGATTTGCAAATATCTTCTCCTATTCTGTAGGTTGTCTCCTCACTTTCTTGATTGTTTCCCTTGCTGCTCAGGAGCTCTTTAGCATGATGCAATCACATTTGTCCATTCTGCTTTTGTTGCCTATACTTTGGGGGTCATACCCAAAAAAATCACTGCCCAGACCAGACAATGCCAAGTAGCTTTCCCCCCACATTTTCTTCTTGTAGTTTTACAGCTATAGGTCTTACATTTATGTCTTTAATCCATTTTGAGTTGATCTTTGTACACTGTGTGAGATAAGGATCCAATTTCTCTGCATGTGGATATCCATTTTTCCCAGCACCATGTACTGAAAAGACTATACTTTCCCATTGTGTATTCTTGACACCTTTATCAAAGGTCAATTGATCATAAATGTGTGTACTTTTTCAGGGCTCATTATTCTGTTTCATTTGTCTATATGTCTGTTTTTATGCCAGTACTATACTCTTTTGGTTACTATTGCTTTGTAGTATATTTTGAAATCATAAAGCCTTCAACTTTGCTCTTCTTTCTCAAGATTGCTTTGGGGTCTTTTATCATGAAGTTTACATAAAACATAGTTGTAGCAGTCTGTTTAAAGCTAACAAAGTAACATTGACTACATATAATAACTCTACATTTTAACGAAAGCTACCCCTACATTTTATGTTATTGATGTCATAATTTATAACTTTTTAGATTGTGTATCCATTAACAAATTATTGTAGCTATAGTTATTTTTAATACTTTTGTATTTTCACTTTCATACTAGAATTACAAGTGGTTTACACATCACTATTACAGTATTAGAATATTCTGAATTAGGCTATATTATGTTTACCAATTTGTTTTATACTTTCATATGTTTTCATGTTGTTACTGTCCATTTATTTCAACTTGAATACCCTCTTTTAGCATGTCTTATTTATGTATTTAATTGAAGTACAGTTGATTTACAATGTCCTGTTATTTTCAGGAGTACAGCACAGTGATTAGGTCCTTATTGGCTATCTATTTTATATATAGTAGTGTATATGTGTTAATTCCAACCTCCTAATGTATCCCTCACCCACTTTCCCCTTTGGTAACCATAAGTTTGTTTTCTATGTCTGTGTGTCTATTTCAGTTTTGTATATAGATTCATTTGTATCTTTTTTTGTTAGATGCCACATATAAGCGATTTCATATGATATTTGTCTTTCACTGTCTGGCTCACTTCACTTAGTATGATATCTTTTAACATTTCTTTTAAACCAAGTCTGGTGGTAGTCGACTCCTTCGTTTTATCTCTCCTTCATTCCTGAAGGACTGCTTTGCCTAGTATAGTATTCCTGGTTGGCAGTTTTTTTCCTTTCAGTATTTTGAATATATCAACCCGTTCTCTCCTGGCCTGCAGGGTTTCTGCTGGGAAATCTGCTCACAGTATTTTGGGGGTTTCCTTTTATTTGATGATTTGCTTTTTTCTTGCTGCATTCAAAATTCTCTTTGTCTTGGAATTTTGAGAATCTTATAACAATGTGTCTTGGTTAAAATCTCTTTATGTTTAACTTATTTGGGTTTCTTTGGGCTTCACGGATCCAGATGTTCATTTCCTTCTTCAGATTTAGGAATTGTTTTGTCATTATTACTTTAAATAAGCTTTGTGCCCCTTTCTCTTTCTGTGCTTCTTCTGAGACTTCCATATGTGTATATTGGTTTGTATACGGTGTCCCATAGGTCTCTTAGGTTTTCTTCACTTTTACAATCTTTTCTCTTTTTGTTCCTCTGACTGGATAATTTTAAGTGACCTGTCTGACTGCACTGATTCTTTCTTCTGCTTGTTCGAGTTTGATGTTGAAGCTCTCTACTGAGTTTTTCAATGCAGTCATTGTGTTCTTCAGCTCCAGAATTTCTTTTTGGATCTCTTTTTTTTATGATTTCTATAACTTTCTTGAACTTCTCATGTATTATTTTCCTGATTTTGTTTAGTTGTCTGAGTTCTCTTGTAGCTCACTGAGCTTCTTTAAGATGATTATTTGGAATTCCTTTTCAGAGAGTTCATAGATCTCCATTTCATTAGGATGAGTTCATTGTGCTTCATTTTGTTCCTTTGGTGGTGTTAAGTTTCCCTGATTATTCCTGATCCTTGTGGCCTTGAGTGGGTGTTTACCTATTTGAAGAAGCAGGCACATCTTCCTGGCTTTGGCAAGGAAAGCCTTTGGTCAGGCAGCACAACCAGAGATTCTGGTTAGGCCACCTGGCAGGCTCCAGAAGTGGGCTTGCTGCTGGAGTCCTTGGGTAGGCTGGTCTGGTGCCTGGGTCAGTGGATGGGCAAGCTTTCATCCTGGATCTACAGGGGAGAGCTTGAAGCCTGAGTCCAGGGGGCTAGCCTGGCATTGAGGCAGACCTGGAGGCTGGATCCACAGGAAGCTGGACTGTATGCTGAGCTGTGGTTACGTCCTGGAGACTAGAGCCACAGGGGCCAGCTTGGCATGTAATGGGTCTGGATTCTGGGTCTTCAGGGGCAGGCCTGGAGCCTGGGGCTGCAGAAAATGGCCTAGTGCTGGGGCAGGTCTGGACCTTGGGTTGGTGGAGGCTGGCCTGGAGTCTGGAAAAATGGGGGATGGGTTGGTGCTGGGGTTTACTGGGGTGGGCCTGTTGCTGGGGTCCAAGGTAAAGTTGGGTGCTCATCTCACTCTCCTTCCTCCATGTGGAGGGGATTTCTCCCTGAACTACACTGTGTGAGCTTGGGGGAAGGGTGGCATGGGTAATATGAAAATGTCCTTTCTAGCATCTGCAATGTACCTTTTCTTATTTCTATACTCAACCCAGGTTCTCTGAACTCTCATCTGGATTCCATAGATTTAATGAAGGGGTTTTCATGCATGGATGGTTGTTTGAATTCATATTACTGTGAAGGGACAAGCACTAGAAACTCCTATTCAGCCATCAGTTCTCTATGTTAGCTGAATTTGTATTTGAAATCTCAGAACATTCAGAAAACACATTGCTCACTCATTTCAATGTACTGAGGTACAGATCTAAGAACACCTTGTATCCTTCACTGGTCTGCTAAGGGAAAATGGTAGCTGATTTTACAGGTTCATCTCTGTCTTATCCACTGCCAAAAGAATAATTCACTCTCTGGGCACACATTTTACAAACCTTGGCTTGCCTGGCCCAGGACCCAGAAAACGTCTAACTTTTCAGAAAAGATGGTTATGCCTCCATGTCTTCCTTTCAATATCCTCTTAGTCTCCAATCAATATTAAGAAGCTAAGGGTAAACTTTAGTACTGACCTTCACTTTCATCCAGGGAAGAAGTATAGAAAACTGTCCTTTCCCTCAGCAAGCGCTTCGAAATTGTGATTGGTTTGTGCCTTCTTGCTGTCACTCGAGGTGGAGGCACTGGGGGTGCAGTACTTTCCTCAGGTGGACCTGAATAAATCTGTAGAGGGGAAATATTTCCAGAAAACAATTAGAAAGATCAACTTTTTGTATCCCTAATGCTAACTACCAGTTGATGCCCATCAGCATTACACCTAAAATCTGCCATAGCAATTCTAATATGACTAAAGGAATTGTGGGGATTTTCTTAATCACTCTAGCTACCAGCAAGTGTTTAGAGATCTATCATGTTTGAGGTGCAGGACCTGGTACTTCTCAGTGTGGAGGAAAGAATGCAGACAAAAACTGCAACATCAGGAGAGCATCCTTCTATTTATTAGATGGGATGCTGCCCAATACATGGATCATTGAATAAAACCAATTAGATCATTACTTTAAAAAACTTGCAAGATCAGTCCTGGATTTTCCACTTACTGCCTGGGAAACTGTAAAAAAGTCACTAAAACCCAGAAAAAGGTCATCTCACATCTCTGAGCCTTAGCTTCCTCATCTGTAAATTGGCGGGAACACCACCTACCACAGGGTGTGGTGAGTGAGAATCAAGTGAAAAGGGTAGTCAAGGTACATTGTATGGGTAGGGGTGGTGTGTGAAGAATGATTTAAAACACCCACATGCATTCAATATTTCTGAAAAGATACAACCCCCAAAAAAACACACCTGGTTACACTGTTTGCCCCAAGACAGACTAATGAGTGGCTAAGGGAAGTATGGAGGAAACTTATTTTTCACCCCTATATCACTTTGATCTTTAAAAATTTCATACCAGGTATGCATTACTTATTCAAAAAAGATAGGGCAAAAACAAAGTGCCTTGGAAGATGTAAAAAGTGCTGGATAAGTGAGGGAGGAGCTGTGATTAGAATTTGTATATAATGCCTTATATGTACTTAAGATCTTCCTGTCCCTGGGGAGAATGACCTTTTGGGAAGAGTGAAAATATTTTGGGAAGACACACATATGTGGTGATGGAGGAAGGGGACCAGTGTCCATTGCAATAATGAAATCAACCCCAATGATTAGTGCAAAGAGAAATGTCACAGCCCAACATTCTATCAGGCAAGAGTCAACATAGGTTGCACAGTCACAAAGCTTACATGAGTGGGAACACAAGGCAAGCCTGTGTAAAAGCTGCACAATGATAGCAAACAAGGTAAGAAGAATCATAAGGCAGTATATGTCTCAATGTCTCACGGTATATGGAAAAAAGAATATGACATAGTAGCAAGCAGATGAGCTTTGAGGTCATATTCATTTAGGTCATATTTCTGGTTCCACCACCATTAGTAATAATATTCTAAATAGCTACCATTTTGTGAGCATCTGCTTAGGCACTATAGTAGCTATTACAAATATTCCTTGCTATTCTTCAAACACACCAGGGACTTTGCACTGAGTGTATTTTCTACCTGGAGTGCTCTTCCTCCAGATATCCATATAGCTTGCTCTCTTGATTTCAGTAGGATTAACGATCAAATATACCCCTCTCAGTGAGTCCTTTCAGGCAGATGTATCAGACCTTTGACATGCTTCCCTCTACCAAGTGCTTCCCATCCCCCATCCCTATT
The DNA here is from genome assembly GCF_000442215.2 of Lipotes vexillifer. Taxonomy (NCBI): domain Eukaryota; kingdom Metazoa; phylum Chordata; class Mammalia; order Artiodactyla; family Lipotidae; genus Lipotes; species Lipotes vexillifer. The sequence goes on from NW_006769335.1 coordinate 1,050,152, forward strand.
TAACATTTTTTCTTATCACTTTCAAACATAGTATATTGTATTCAATACTTATTTAGTTTTTTGTTTTCTGTCTCTCCACTCGATTGTATACTATACTGAAGTATATCATCATGTTCATGCTGTAACTCCAGCAACTACACTAGAATTGCTGGGCCAAAAAACAAACACATTTAAAATTCTGGTATAAAAGGCCAAATTATCCTCTGAAAAGACCGTAACAGCTACTTTCTCCTCAAGCCAAAATACGGCAAAAGAAATTAGATTTACATCTTCAGCATGAAAAAATTTAAAAAAACTAGAAAAAATGTAACAAAGATTCTGAAGGCATTTGAAATCTGGCAATTAAGGACAGTGATCCATGAGAGACAGGAAAAATAAATGAGGTGAGGTGAGCCCCATGACTGTACCATGTTACAGCCTGGATAGATTCTTCGGGCCATAATACAGGAAGAAGAACCCAGAGAAGCCCAGCAGTCTCCATTAGCTGAAGACACTGTGTTGCAAGTAGGAGGAGGGCAAGGAAGAGAGAGTTTTGAGGGCAGGGTACTAGAAAGAAGATAGCTGCACAGAGAGCTCTGAAGATTTGCAGGGGTACTCTTTAAGAATTTAGCTGCATAAAATCAATCAATGTGATAAACCATATTGGCAAACTGAAAGAGAAAAACCATATGATTATCTCAAAAGATGCAGAAAAAGTTTTCAACAAAATTTCAACACCCATTTATGATAAAAGCCCTCCAAAAAGTAGGCATAGAGGGAACTTACCTCAACATAATAAAGGCCATATATGACAAACCCACAGCCAACATCGTCCTCAATGGTGAAAAACAAATCATTTCCACTAAGATCAAAACAAGGCAACATTGCCCACTCTCACCACTATTATTCAAAATAGTTTTGGAGGTTTTAGCCACAGCAATCAGACAAGAAAAAGAAATAAAAGGAATCCAAATTGGAAAAGAAGATGTGAAGCCGTCACTGTTTGCAGATGACATGATACTATACATAGAGAATCCTAAAGATGCTACCAGAAACTACTGGAGCTAAAAAATGAATTTGGTAAAGTAGCAGCATACAAAATTAATGCACAGCAATCTCTTGCATTCCTATACACTAAAGATGAAAAATCTGAAAGAGAAATTAAGGAAATACTCCCATTTACCATTGCAACAAAAAGAATAAAATATCTAGGAATAAACCTACCTAAGGAGACAGAAGACCTGTATGAAGAAAACTATAAGACATTGATGAAAGAAATTAAAGATGATACAAACAGATGGAGAGATATACCATGTTCTTAGACTGGAAGAATCAACATTGTGAAAATGACTATATTACCAAAAGCAATCTAGAGATTCAATGCAATCCCTATCAAACTACCAATGGCATTTTTTACAGAACTAGAACAAAAAAATTCACAATTTGTATGGAAACACAATAGCCAAAGCAATCCTGAGAAAGAAAAACGAAGCTGGAGGAATCAGGCTCCCGGACTTCAGACTACACTACAAAGCTACAGCAATCAAGACAATACAGTACTGGCACAAAAACAGAAATATAGATCAATGGAAAAGGATAGAAAGCCCAGAGGTAAACCCACGTATCTACAGTCACCTTATTTTTGATAAAGGAGGCAAGAATATACAATGGAGAAAAGACAGCCTCTTCAGTAAGTGGTACTGGGAAAACTGGACAGCTACATGTAGAAGAATGAAATTAGAACACTCCCTAACACCATACACAAAAATAAACTCAAAATGGGTTAAAGACCTAAATGTAAGGCCAGACACTATCAAACTGTTAGAGGAAAACAAAGGCAGAACACTCTATGACATAAATCACAGCAAGATCCTTTTTGACCCACCTCCTAGGGAAATGGAAATAAAAACAAAAATAAGCAAATGGGACCTAATGAAACTTCAAAGCTTTTGCACATCAAAGGAAACCATAAACAAGACCAAAAGACAACCCTCATAATGGGAGAAAATATTTGCAAATGAAGCAACTGACAAAGGATTAATCTCCAAAATTTACAAACAGCTCATGCAGCTCAATATCTAAAACACAAACAACCCAATCCAAAAATGGGCAGAAGACCTAAATAGACATTTCTCCAAAGAAGATATACAGATTGCCAACAAACACATGAAATGATGCTCAACATCACTAATCATTAGAGAAATGGAAGTCAAAACTACAATGAGGTATCACCTCTCACCAGTCAGAATGGCCATCATCAAAAAATCTATAAACAATAAATGCTGGAGAGGGTGTGGAGAAAAGGGAACCCTCCTGCACAGTTGGTGGGAATGTTAATTGATACAGCCACTATGGAGAACAGAATGGAGGTTCCTTAAAAAACTACAAATAGAACTACCATATGACCCAGCAATCCCACTACTGGGCATATACCGAAAAAACCACAATTCAAAAAGAGTCATGTACCACAATGTTCATTGCAGCTCTATTTACAATAGCCAGGACGTGGAAGCAACCTAAGTATCCATCATTGGATGAATGGATAAAGAAGATGTGGCACATATATACAATGTAATATTACTCAGCCATAAAAAGAAATGAAATTGAGTTATTTGAAGTGAGGTGGATGGACCTAGAGTCTGTCATACAGAGTGAAGTAAGTCAGAAAGAGAAAAATAAATACCATATGCTAACACATATATATGGAATCTAAAAAAAAAAGTTTCTGAAGAACCTAGCGGCAGGACAGGAATAAAGATTCAGATGTAGAGAATGGATCTGAGGACACGGGGAGGGGGAATGGTAACCTGGGACGAAGTGAGATAGTGGCATGGACCTATATACACTACCAAATGTAAAATAGATAGCTAGTGGGAAGCAGCTGCATAGGACAGGGTGATAAGCTCTGTGCTTTGTGATCACCCAGAGGGGTGGGATAGGGAGGGTGGAAGGGAGACACAAGGGGGAGGAGATACGGTGATATATGTATATGTATAGCTGATTCACTTTGTTCTAAAGCAGAAACTAACACACCATTGTAAAGCAATTATACTTCAATAAAGATGTTAAAAAAAAAGAATTTAGCTGCCTACTAATCAATAACTATGTGTGATGCAAGAACCACATGAAGGAATTAGAGGAAGCAATTACCTAAGATCACACAGTGGCTGGAAGAATTCCTCTCCTCACCAGCCACAGTGGATTATTAAATAATTCATAGGGCACTGAGTACAGTACACAGACAAATTTTGCCCCATTAATGAAGAAAAATTAACCCTAGACTAAATAGTATTCATTTTCTGCCTAAAAAAGCCTAAGGGAAATACTTGAAAGCATCAAGCTGTTCTTGGGTAATCTACCTGCACCCCAGAAACAAGCTCAAGAACAATTATTTATAGCAATAAAAAATGACCATCATACAAGAAGGTAAAATTAACAATGTCTTGTATCCAATAAAGAATTATCAGAAATTCATAGCCCTGTCTAATTTTGATGTATTTTATTTCTGTTTCTTGCTCACTTGTTCTGGCTAGGATTCCAGTACTGTGTTGAATAGGAGTGGTCACAATGAGCATCCTTATCTTGTTCCTGATCTTAGAGGGACAGTTGTCCACCTTTGGCCATCGAGTATGATGTTAGCTGTGGGCTTTTCCTATATGTTCTTGGTAATGTTGAAGTTTGTTCTTTCCATACCCAATTTGCTCAGAGTGTTTATCATGAAAGGATGCTGAATTTTGGCAAATGCATTTTCTGCATATATTGAGATTTTTATTTTCCATTCTATTAATGTGGTGTATCACATTTTTTGATTTGCATATGTTGAACCATCCTTGCATCCCAGAGGTAAATTCCACTTGATTATGGTCTATGACTCTTTTAAAGTGCTGTTCAATTAAGTATGCTAGTATTTTGTGGAGAATTTATGCTTCTATATTCATCAGGTATATTGGCCTATGGCTTATAGTTTTCTTTCTTTCCTCCTCCTCCTCCTCCTTTTTTTTTTTTGTAGAGTCCTTATCTGGCTTTGGCATCAGGGTAATGTTGGCCTCATAAAATGAGTTTGGGAGTGTTCCTTTCCTTTCAAATTTTTTAATTGAGAATAATTGGCATTAATTCTTCTTTTAATGTTTGGTAGAATTCACCAATGAAACAATCTGGACCTGAGCTTTTCTTTTTTGGCAGACTTCTGAATACTGATTCAATCTCCTCACTCACTATTACTCTGTTCAGATTTTCTATTTCTTCATATTTCAGTCTTGGTAGCATGTATATTTCTAGGAATTTATCCATTTTTCTAGGTTTTCCAGTTTGTTGACATATGATTATTCATAGTAGTCTCTTATTATCCTTTGTATTTCTGTCGTGTATCTCTTTTCATTTCTGATTTTATACATTTGCATCTTCTCTCTTTATTTATTAGTCCAGCTAAAGGTTTTCAGTTTTATTTATCTTTTAAAAAACTTAACTTAGTTTCACTCATCTTTCTATGGTTTATCTGGTCTCTATTTCACTTATTTCTGCTCTGATCTTTTTTATGTCCTTCCTTCTGCAAATGTTGGGCTGAGTTTGTTCTTTCTCCAGTTTCTTGAGGTGTTAAATTAGAACGTTTATTTGTGATCTTTCTCTTGTCTAATGTAAATGTGATCACTGTAAAATTCCCCTCTTAGAACTGCCTTTTCTGCATCCATAAGTTTTGATTGGTTGTTTTTCTATTGTCATGTCTCTCAAGATACTTTGTGACCTCCCTTTTGATTTCTTGCTTGACCCATTGGTTGTTCAGAAGTGTGTTGTTTCCCACATATCTGTAAATTTTCCAGTTTACTTCCTGTAATTGATTTCTAGTTTCAGACCATTATGATCAGAAAAATACTTGGTACGATTTCAAGCTTCTTACATTTGCTTACATTTATTTTATGACCTAACTTATTATCTATCCTAGAGAAAGTTCCATGTGCACTTGAGAAGAATGAGTTTATATTAGAGTTACATAATTAACACACCACCATATTGCAGTATTAAAGTATTCTGAATTTCACTATATACTTACCTCTACCAGTAGGTTTTATATTTTTATATATTTTTTGCATTACTAATTAGTGTCCTTTCATTTCAGCTTGAAGAACTCCTTTCAGTATTCTTGAAAGGCAGGTCTAGTGTTGATAAACTCCCTCAGCTTTTGTTTGTTTGGTAAAGTCTTTATCTCTCCTTCATTTCTGAAAGATGACTTTGCTGTGTAAAATATTCATGGTTGGAAGGTTTTTTTTCTTTCAGCATTTTGCATATATCATCCAACTCTTTCCTGACCTGCAAGGTGTCTGCTGAGGAATCTGCTGATAGCCTTATAACGGTTCCTACATATGTGAGGTTTTTTTGCCCTCTGGCTGCTTTTAAAATTCTCTTTGATTTTAGACTGTTTCATCATAATGTGTCTTGGAGAAGACTGTTTTGGGTTGACATTTTGAGATAGGTAGCTTCATAAGTGTATCCCTAGATTTAAGAAGTTCTCAGCCATTATTTCTTTAAATAAGCTTTCTCCCATTCTTCTCCTTCTCGGACTTCTGGGACTTCAATAATGCATAGATTCTTTCTTTTAATGGACCCCATAATTCACATAGACTCTCTCCACTCTTTTTCATTCTCTTTTCTTTTTGCTCCTCTGAATGGATGGTCTCAAATGACTCTTCTAATTCACTAATTCTTTCTTCTATTTGGTAGAGTGTGATACTGAAGCTCTCTATTGAATTCTTCAGTCCAGTCATTGATTTTTTTTTTAACATCTTTATTGGGGTATAATTGCTTTACAATGGTGTGTTAGTTTCTGCTTTATAACAGAGTGAGTCAGTTATACATATATATATGTTCCCATATCTCTCCCCTCTTTGTCTCCCTCCCTCCCACCCTCCCTATCCCACCCCTCCAGACAGCCACAAAGAACCGAGCAGGTTTCCCTGTGCCATGCGGCTGCTTCCCACTGGCTATCTACCTTACGTTTGTTAGTATATATATGTCCATGTCTCTCTCTCGCCCTAACACACCTCACCCTTCCCCCTCCCCATATCCTCAAGTCTGTTCTCCAGTAGGTCTCTGTCTTTATTCCTGTTTTACCCCTAGGTTCTTCATAACATTTTTTTTCTTTAATCCCATATATATGTTAGCATACGGTATTTGTCCTTCTCTTTCTGACTTACTTCACTCTGTATGACAGACTCTAGATCTATCCACCTCATTACAAATAGCTCAATTTCGTTTCTTTTTATGGCTGAGTAATATTCCATTGTATATATGTGCCACATCTTCTTTATCCATTCATCCGACGACGGGCACTTAGGTTGTTTCCATCTCCGGGCTATTGTAAATAGAGCTGCAATGAACATTTTGGTACATGACTCTTTCTGAATTCTGGTTTCCTCAGGGTATATACCTAGTAGTGGGATTGCTGGGTCATATGGTAGTTCTATTTGTAGTTTTTTAAGGAACCTCCATACTGTTCTCCATAGTGGCTGAACCAATTCACATTCCCACCAGCAGTGCAAGAGTGTTCCCTTTTCTCCACACCCTCTCCAGCATTTATTGTTTCTAGATTTTTTGATGATGGCCATTCTGACTGGTGTGAGATGATATCTCATTGTAGTTTTGATTTGCATTTCTCTAATGATTAATGATGTTGAGCATTCTTTCATGTGTTTGTTGGCAGTCTGTATATCTTCTTTGGAGAAATGTCTATTTAGGTCTTCTGCCCATTTTTGGATTGGGTTGTTTATTTTTTTGTTATTGAGCTGCATGAGCTGCCTGTAAATTTTAGAGATTAATCCTTTGTCAGTTGATTCATTTGCAAATATTTTCTCCCATTCTGAGGGCTGTCTTTTGGTCTTGTTTATGGTTTCCTTTGCTGTGCAAAAGCTTTGAAGTTTCATTAGGTCCCATTTGTTTATTTTTGTTTTTATCTCCATTACTCTAGGAGATGGGTCAAGAAGGATCTTGCTGTGATTTATGTCATAGAGTGTTCTGCCTATGTTTTCCTCTAAGAGTTTGATAGTTTCTGGCCTTACATTTAGGTCTTTAATCCATTTTGAGCTTATTTTTGTGTATGGTGTTAGGGAGTGATCTAATCTCATACTTTTACATGTACCTGTCCAGTTTTCCCAGCACCACTTATTGAAGGGGCTGTCCTTTCTCCACTGTATATTCCTGCCACCTTTATCAAAGATAAGGTGACCATATGTGCATGGGTTTATCTCTGGGCTTTCTATCCTATTCCATTGATCTATCTTTCTGTTTTTGTGCCAGTACCATACTGTCTTGATTACTGTAGCTTTGTAGTATAGTCTGAAGTCAGGCAGCCTGATTCCTCCAGCTCCATTTTTTGTTCTCAAGATTGCTTTGGCTATTCGGGGTCTTTTGTGTTTCCATACAAATTGTGAAATTTTTTGTTCTAGTTCTGTGAAAAATGCCAGTGGTAGTTTGATAGGGATTGCATTGAATCTATAGATTGCTTTGGGAAGTAGAGTCATTTTCACAATGTTGATTCTTCCAATCCAAGAACATGGTATATCTCTCCATCTGTTTGTATCATCTTTAATTTCTTTCATCAGTGTCTTATAATTTTCTGCATACAGGTCTTTTGTCTCCTTAGGTAGGTTTATTCCTAGATATTTTATTCTTTTTGTTGCAATGGTAAATGGGAGTGTTTTCTTGATTTCACTTTCAGATTTTTCATCGTTAGTATATAGGAATGCCAGAGATTTCTGTGCATTAATTTTGTATCCTGCTACTTTACCAAATTCATTGATTAGCTCTAGTAGTTTTCTGGTAGCATCTTTAGGATTCTCTATGTATAGTATCATGTCATCTGCAAACAGTGACAGCTTTACTTCTTCTTTTCCGATTTGGATTCCTTTTATTTCCTTTTCTTCTCTGATTGCTGTGGCTAAAACTTCCAAAACTATGTTGAATAAGAGTGGTGAGAGTGGGCAACCTTGTCTTGTTCCTGACCTTAGTGGAAATGCTTTCAGTTTTTCGCCATTGAGGATGATGTTGGCTGTGGGCTTGTCATATACGGCCTTTATTATATTGAGGAAAGTTCCCTCTACACCTACTTTCTGCAGGGTTTTTATCATAAATGGGTGTTGAATTTTGTCAAAAGCTTTCTCTGCATCTATTGAGATGATCATATGCTTTTTCTCGTTCGATTTGTTAATATGGTTAATCACATTGATAGATTTGCGTATATTGAAGAATCCTTGCATTCCTGGAATAAACCCCACTTGATCATGGTGTATGATCCTTTTAATGTGCTGTTGGATTCTGTTTGCTAGTATTTTGTTGAGGATTTTTGCATCTATGTTCATCAGTGATATTGGCCTGTAGTTTTCTTTCTTTGTGACATCCTTGTCTGGTTTTGGTATCAAGGTGATGGTGGCCTCGTAGAATGAGTTTGGAAATGTTCCTCGCTCTGCTATATTTTGGAAGAGTTTGAGAAGAATAGGTGTTAGCTCTTCTGTAAATGTTTGATAGAATTCGCCTGTGAAGCCATCTGGTCCTGGGCTTTTGTTTGTTGGAAGATTTTTAATCACAGTTTCAATTTCAGTGTTTGTGATTGGTCTGTTCATATTTTCTATTTCTTCCTGATTCAGTCTTGGCAGTTTGTGCATTTCTAAGAATTTGTCCATTTCTTCCAGATTGTCCATTTTATTGGCATAGAGTTGCTTGTAGTAATCCCTCATGATTTTTTTTATTTCTGCAGTGTCAGTTGTTACTTCTCCTTTTTCATTTCTAATTCTATTGATTTGAGTCTTCTCCCTTTTTTTCTTGATGAGTCTGGCTAATGGTTTATCTATTTTGTTTATCTTCTCAAAGAACCAGCTTTTAGTTTTATTGATCTTTGCTATTGTTTCCTTCATTTCTTTTTCATTTATTTCTGATCTGATTTTTATGATTTCTTTCCTTCTGCTAACTCTGGGGTTTTTTTGTTCTTCTTTCTCTAATTGCTTGAGGTGCAAGGTTAGGTTGTTTATTCGAGATGTTTCCTGCTTCTTAAGGTGGGCTTGTATTGCTATAAACTTCCCTCTTAGAACTGCTTTTGCTGCATCCCATAGGTTTTGGGTCGTTGTATCTCCATTGTCATTTGTTTCTAGGTATTTTTTAATTTCCTCTTTGATTTCTTCAGTGATCACTTCGTTATTAAGTAGTGTATTGTTTAGCCTCCATGTGTTTGTATTTTTTACTGCTCTTTTCCTATAATTGATATCTAATCTCATGGCGTTGTGGTCGGAAAAGATACTTGATATAATTTCAATTTTCTTAAATTTACCAAGGCTTGATTTGTGACCCAAGATATGATCTATCCTGGAGAATGTTCCATGAGCACTTGAGAAAAATGTGTATTCTGTTGTTTTTGGATGGAGTGTCCTATAAATATCAATTAAGTCCATCCTGTTTAATGTATCATTTAAAGCTTGTGTTTCCTTATTTATTTTCATTTTGGATGATCTGTCCATTGGTGAAAGTGGGGTGTTGAAGTCCCCTACTATGAATGTGTTACTGTCGATTTCCCCTTTTATGGCTGCTAGTTTTTGCCTTATGTATTGAGGTGCTCCTATGTTGGGTGCATAAATATTTACAATTGTTATATCTTCTTCTTGGATCGATCCCTTAATCATTATGTAGTGTCCTTCTTTGTCTCTTCTGATAGTCCTTATTTTAAAGTCTATTTTGTCTGATATGAGAATTGCTACTCCAGCTTTCTTTTGGTTTCCATTTGCATGGAATATCTTTTTCCATCCCCTTACTTTCAGTCTGTATGTGTCTCTAGGTCTGAAGTGGGTCTCTTGTAGACAGCATATATATGGGTCTTGTTTTTGTATCCATTCAGCCAATCTGTGTCTTTTGGTGGGAGCATTTAGTCCATTTACATTTAAGGTAATTATCGATATGTATGTTCCTATTCCCATTTTCTAAATTGTTTTGGGTTCGTTATTATAGGACTTTTCCTTCTCTTGTGTTTTTGTCTAGAGAAGTTCCTTTAGCATTTGTTGTAAAGCTGGTTTGGTGGTGCTGAACTCTCTCAGCTTTTGCTTGTCTGTAAAGGTTTTAATTTCTCCATCAAATCTGAATGAGATCCTTGCTGGGTAGAGTAATCTTGGTTGCAGGTTTTTCTCCTTCATCACTTTCAGTATGTCCTGCCACTCCCTTCTGGCTTGTAGAGTTTCTGCTGAGAGATCAGCTGTTAACCTTATGGGGATTCCCTTGTGTGTTATTTGTTGTTTTTCCCTTGCTGCTTTTAATATGCTTTCTTTGTATTTAGTTTTTGACAGTTTGATTAATATGTGTCTTGGCGTATTTCTCCTTGAATTTATCCTGTATGGGACTCTCTGTGCTTCCTGGACTTGATTAACGATTTCCTTTCCCATATTAGGGAAGTTTTCAACTATAATCTCTTCAAATATTTTCTCAGTCCCTTTCTTTTTCTCTTCTTCTTCTGGAACCCCTATAATTCGAATGTTGGTGCGTTTAATGTTGTCCCAGAGGTCTCTGAGACTGTCCTCAGTTCTTTTCATTCTTTTTTCTTTATTCTGCTCTGCAGTAGTTATTTCCACTATTTTATCTTCCAGGTCACTTATCCGTTCTTCTGCCTCATTTATTCTGCTATTGATCCCATCTAGAGTATTTTTCATTTCATTTATTGTGTTGTTCATCATTGTCTGTTTCATCTTTATTTCTTCTAGGTCCTTGTTAACTGCTTCTTGCATTTTGTCCATTCTATTTCCAAGATTTTGGATCATCTTTACTATCATTATTCTGAACTCTTTTTCAGGTAGACTGCCTATTTCCTCTTCATTTGTTAGGTCTGGTGGGTTTTTATCCTGCTCCTTCATCTGCTGTGTGTTTTTCTGTCTTCTCATTTTGCTTATCTTACTGTGATTGGGTTCACCTTTTTGCAGGCTGCAAGTTCGTAGCTCCCGTTGTTTTTGATGTCTGTCTCCAGTGGCTAAGGTTGGTTCAGTGCGTTGTGTAGGCTTCCTGGTGGAGGGGACTAGTGCCTGTGTTGTGGTGTATGAGGCTAGATCTTGTCTCTCTAGTGGGCAGGTCCACGTCTGGTGGTGTGTTTTGGGGTGTCTGTGGACTTATTATGATTTTAGGCAGCCTCTCTGCTAGTGGGTGGGGTTGTGTTCCTGTTTTGCTATATGGTTGGCATAGGTTGTCCAGCACTGTAGCTTGCTGGTCGTTGAGCGAAGCTGGGTGCTGGTGTTGAGATGGAGATCTCTGGGAGATTTTCGCCGTTTGATATTATGTGGGGCTGGGAGGTCTCTTCTTGACGAGTGTTCTGAAGTTGGCTCTCCCACCTCAGAGGCAGAGTCCTGACTCCTGGCTGGAGCAGCAAGAGCCTTTCATCCACTCGGCTCAGAATAAAAGGGAGAGAAAGTAGAGAGAATTAGTATAAGTAGGAGGAAATAGGAAAGAAAGAAAGAAAGAAAGAAAGAGAGGAGGGAAGGAAGGAAGGAGGGAAGGAAGAAAGAAAGAAAGAAGAAAAGAAAGGAAGAAGAAGGCAAAAGGAAAGAAAGGAGGGAGGGAGGGAGGAGGGAAGGAAGGAAGGAATGAGGGAAGGAAGGAAAAAATACAGAAAGAAAGAAGATACAGTAAAATAAAATAAAGTATAATAAAGTTATTGAATTAAAAAATAATTATTTAGAGAGAAAAAAAAGGGACGGATAGAACCTTAGGACAAATGTTGGAAGCAAAGTTATAGAGACAAAATCTTTCATAGAAGCATACACATATACCCTCACAAAAAGAGGTAAAGGGGAAAAAATCATAAAACTTGCTCTCCAAGTCCACCTCCTCAATTTGGGACGATTCGTTGTCTCAAAAAGGGAAGGAAGGAAGGAAAGATAGAAAGAAGGTAAAGTATAATAGAGTTCTTTAAATTAAAATTAATTATTAAGAAAAAAATTTTAAAAAAAACAAAAACAACAATGGTAGGATAGAACGCTGGGACAAATGGTGGAAGCAAACCTATACAGACAAGATCTCACACAGGAGCATACACATACACATTCACAAAAAGAGGAAAAGGGGAAAAAATCATAGATCTTGCTCTAGAAGTCCGCCTCCTCAATTTGGGATGATTCGCTGTCTCTTCATGTATTCCACAGAGGCAGGGTACATCAAGTTGATTGTGTAGCTTTAATCCGCTGTTTCTGAGGCTGCTGGGAGAGATTTCCCTTTTTCTTCTTTGTTCTCACAGCTCACAGGGGCTCAGCTTTCGATTTGGCCCTGCCTCTGCGTGTAGGTCGCTGGAGGGCGTCTGTTTTTTGCTCAGACAGGACGGGGTTAAAGGAGCCGCTGACTCAGGGGCTCTGGCGCACTCAGCCGGAGTCAGGGAGGGGCACGGAGTGCGGGGAGGGCCTGCGGCGGCAGAAGTCGGCGTGACGTTGCAGCCGCCTGAGGCCCGCCGTGTGTTCTCCGTGAGAAATTGTCCCTGAATCCCGGGAACCTGGCAGTCCAGTCATTGATTTTTGAACTCTAGGATATCTTGTTGTTTTTTTTTTAATGGTTTCTGTTCAGTTGTTGAACTTCTCATTTTGTTCATGCATTGCTTTCCTAATTTCGTTTACTTGTTTATCTTGTTTTCTTATAGTCCACTGAATTTCTTTTTTTTAATGAAAGTATAATTGATTTACAATATTATATTATTTTCGGGTATACAACATAGTGATTCAATATTTTTACATATTATACTCCATTTAAAGTTATTATAAAATATTGGCTATATTCCGTGTGCTATACAATATATTCTTATAGCTTATTTATTTTATATATAGTGTACACACATGCCTCTTAATCACCTACCGGTATATTGCCCCTCCCTGTTTCCCTCACCCCACTGATAACCATTAGTTTGTTCTCTATATCTGTGAGTGTTTTTGTTTTGTTATATTTTATTCAATTGCTTTATTTTTTAGATTTCACATATAAGTGATAACATACACCATTTGTCTTTGTCTGACTTATTTCACTTAGCATAATACCCTCTAAATCTATCCATGCTGTTGCAAATGGAAAATTTTCAGTCTTTTTATGGCTAATAGTCCATTGTGTGTGTGTGTGTGTGTGTGTATATATATATATATATATATATATATATATATATATATATATATATATATATATACAGCCACTTTATTCATTCATTTATTGATGGACACTTAGGTTGCTTCTATAACTTGGCTATTGTAAATAATGCTGTGAAGAACATTGGGGTGCATGTATCTTTTCAAATTAATGTCTTCATTTTCTTCAGATATATACCCAGGAGTGGAATTGCTGGATCATATTGTAGTCCTATTTTTAGTTTTATAAGAAACATCCATACTGCCTTCTATATCGGCTGCACTAGTTTACATTCCCACCAACAATGTACTAGGGTTCCCTTTTCTCCACATTCTCATCCTGAGATTCTGGGTGGGCCATATGGTGGTGTCCAGAAGGAGACTTACTGTTTGAGTTCTTGGGCAGGCAGGTCTGGCGCCTTGGTCAGCAGGCAGGCAGGCCTGGTGTTTGGATCCAAGGGTACGGATGTGGGGCTTGGATTCACTGAGGTAGGCCTGACACTTGAGTCTGCAGTGATGGGCCTGTGATCTGGGTTCATGTGGATGAATCTGGATCTGGGTCCATGGGTGCTGACCAGGCTCAGGGGATCACTGGGGTGGGGCCTACCATCTGGGTCCACGGGTACTATTCTGGTGCCAGATGGGTCAGGAGGCTGATTTCATAGGGACTGGACTAAAACCTAGGGCGATGGGGGCTGGCCTGCCCTTTGGGCAAACCTGGAGCCTAGTGCCATGGAAGGTGGACTATAATCTGGGGTCTCAAGGGTCAGCCTGGAAATTAAGTCTATGGAGGTCAGCCTGTTGCTAGTTCAGGCCAGGAGTCTGGTTCTCTGGGAGCCAGACTATAAGCTGAGGCCACAGGTGCTTGCCTGGCAATGAGGTGGGCCAGAAGCCTGGGTTGACAGGAGCCTGCCTGGACCCTGAGCCATAGGGGCAATCCTGGCATTGAGTTAGGCTGGGAGCCTTGGTCTATGTGAGCTGGTCTAGAGGCTAGGTCTATGGGGGCTGACCCATTCTGGAATGGACCAGGAAACTGCATTCATAGGAACTCACCAGTAGCCTGGTGACATGAGAGCTGGCTGACAATGGGGTGGGCCAGGAGCCTGGGTTTGTGGGTGTTGCCTCATGCCTCGGGAGCTGCCTGGGGTTATAGGTGCTGGGTGATGTTGGGTGTTTTGGGAGTTTGGGTTTGCAGGAACCTGCTGAGAGCCTGGTGCTACAGGAGCTGTCTGAGACTGTGGGAACTGTCTGAGGCCACAGAAGCTGGTGGATAACTGGGTGGGCTAGGGGCCTGGGTTTGCAGGAGCCCACTGGGAGCCTGGGGCCATGGGAGACACCTAAGTCTGCAGTAGTAGGTCTGATGCTGGGGCCAGCCAGTACTGGGGTTAACAGTGAAATCAGATGCTCACTTCACTCTCCTCTCCCATGAGGAGTGTGTCTCTCCACAATGGGCTGCTGGAGCTTGGGAGACGGGTGAAAGACAGGTGACTCTATCTTTCTTCCTCATTGTTTTTCTTATTTCTGTGATTCACCAGGTATTATAGTCCCTCACCTGGATTCCTTAGCTATTGTGAAGGTATTTTTGTGTGCAGATAGTTGTTCAAATTGTTATTTTGCAAAGGGGAACCATGCTAGAAATTCCTACACTGCCATCTTGTTGATGTTATTCCACAATCCCCCAGCCTCCACTTCTTTGTATCCCATTTGCTGTTCAACCTGGTCTCTGTCCACACTGCTCTTCTTTAACTGTTTTCATAACAATCACCACTAACCTCCTAATTCCCAAATCTTATGGACACTTTTCAATCCTTACTTTTACTTTGCTGCAGCACTTGATACAAGCTGACATTCCTGATCTAAGAATGCTTTATTGTTTACCTTTCTTTTTTTTTTTTAGGGAGAACTGAGTGATTTTATTTTTAAATACTTGTCATTTGGAAAAAATACAGGAATAATAAAATTTTTGAGCTAATGTTCATGCTGTGTCTAAATTATATCTGAATAAAATGATGTGTTAAATTGTGTTAGTTAGTTCTCCCTTCTCCCAGGTGAGAAGGGAGAACTAACTGGGTGATTTTATTTTTATTTATTTATTTTTTAAACATCTTTATTGGAGTATAATTGCTTTACAAGGGTGTGTTAATTTCTGCTGTATAACAAAGTGAATCAGCTATACATATACATACATCCCCATATCTCCTCCCTCTTGTGTCTCCCTCCCAACCTCCCTATCCCACCCCTCTGGGTGGACACAAAGCAACAAGTTGATCTCCCTGTACTATGTGGCTGCTTCCCACTAGCTATCTATTTTACATTTGGTAGTGTATATATGTCCATGCAACTCTCTCACTTCGTCCCAGCTTACCCTTCCCCCTCCCTGTGTCCTCAAGTCCATTCTTTATGTCTGTGTCTTTATTCCTTTCCTGCCCCTACGTTCTTCAGAACTTTTTTCTTTTTTTATATTCCATATATATTTGTTAGCATATGGTATTT
The DNA here is from genome assembly GCF_000442215.2 of Lipotes vexillifer. NCBI lineage: Eukaryota > Metazoa > Chordata > Mammalia > Artiodactyla > Lipotidae > Lipotes > Lipotes vexillifer. The sequence goes on from NW_006769335.1 coordinate 1,065,733, forward strand.
GTTTTTCTCTTTCTGACTTACTTCACTCTGTATGACAGTCTGTAGTTTCATCCACCTTGCTACAAATAACTCAATTTCATTTCTTTTTATGGCTGAGTAATATTCCATTGTATATATGTACCACATCTTCTTTATCCTTGTTTACCTTTCTGAATAACTATATTTCTACGTCTCTGAACACTGCCCAGTCTCTTTTACTGGCTCTTCCTAAATGCTGATCTTCCCCAGTATTGTATTCTCGGTCCTCTAATGATCTCACTAATCTAGACTCATTCTCTCTCTCAACAATTTCATGTACTCTCATGGCTTACACTATCAGTTTTCTCTAATAGTTTCTATACCAATATATATAATTGCCTACTCAATACTGCCATCTGGATATCCCAGAGGTATCTCAACCTCAACATTTCTAAAATTAAACATATTTAACTCTTTTCTTGTAACGGTTTATTTCTTAAAATAATGCTAATGTCCAAGCCAGAAATCTGGGCATTATCACCCTAGCATCCTCCCTTTCTCTCACATCCCATATCCATTAAGTCAATAAGATCCATCAATTATACTTCCTTAATATCTCTCTAATTTGTCCTCTCTGTTCCCTGCCACTGCCTCAGTTCAAAGTCTCATTATGTCTCTCTAATATTACTATAGTGGTCTTCTAACTGTTCTCTGTGCCTCATGTCACTCTTTTTTTTTTAACCTGTCTACCAAAGTATCAATAACTAAACTCAAAATATAATTGTCTTACTCCTCTGCTTATAATATTTTAGTGACTCCACAATATTGTTGAGACAAAGTCCAAACTCTGTAGTTAGTACACAAGGTGCTCTATAATTTGGCCACTGCCTACAATCTCCAGTCTCATTTTCCATTTATTCCTACCTTCACCCTATACTACGGTATCCATTTGCCCTTCTTCCTTTTAATAATAGAACTCACTGAGTTTTAGCTGAATACCCATACCTACATTTCCCAACTTCCCTTATAGCTAGGTAAGGCCATGCACTTTAGTTTTAAACAATAAAATATAAGTGGAAGTGATGTATGCAAACTTCTGGATCATGTTTTTATAAAGAAATTGTCTGCATTCCATTGTCTCTTTTCCCCTTCTCTTTAATGAAGACCAATGGAACAGGTATGTAGGGCCCAAACATTAAGGCCAAGTGGTAAGGACAGCAGAGCTACTCCACCGATTTTCGACTGTTCACTTCTGGACTTTTATATGAAAGCAAAATGAACTTCTCTCTTATTTAAGCCACTGAATTTGCTGTGCTCTTTGTTACAGGAAGTTAGCCTGTACCTTAATTAATTCATTCCCTTTTAACTTTGGGGTCTCAACTCATTCATTAACACTGTGTGAAGCCTTAGCTGACTCCCATGACAGAGATATGTTCCACTTCCATTTGCTCCCGTAGCATCTGATGTACATCTTCATCACAGTAGTTATTACACGGTACCCTGAGTGTTAGTTGCTCCAAACTCCCTGCCAGTATCATGAGCTTCCTGCCACTAGAGATTTTTGTCTCATTCATCTCTACAAGCTAGGCCCTTACTAGGACACCAGGCAAGAGGAAGCAGCTCAATGATATTTTTTAGAATGAATGGATGGATCTTGGCTGCCAGGCCCCTCAAGGCCTATTAAACAATAGAGACTTGTCTCACTTGCTTCTTCTCCAACTGGAATTGGGGAAGTAGAGTATAAAATAGTGATTAAAGAGCTAGCTTTGAGTCAGAATCAGCTGTGTAGAGGCTTTGCCACTTACTACCTATGCAACCTTGGGCAAAGTACTTAAACTATATGAGCTTCAAACTTGAGGCTCAGTTTGCATTTTGAAAACCTCAGTTGCAAAATAGTGATAATAATACCATCTACCTCATAGGGTTGTTGTGATGATTGAATGGGACGACGTCTGTAAAGAGCCTAGTCTGGAACATATTAAGCATTCTGTAAATGGTAACTATTGCAACCCTAAAAAAGACTTAAACTCACATTTCCTTGGAGAGAAGCAGGGAGAGAGGGAGGGAGAGGCGAGATGGAAGGGGAAGGAATTGGGGGACAGAGGGAGGTTGAGATTAAAGCAATAAGGAATGAAGTGGTTATGTGCTATGCAAATCAAAAGTTGTGGACGTGATAGCTCTTCAAGGTCTCTTCCAGATTAAATTATTTTATTTCCCTCCTCTAGTTACACCAATTATTTGCTTCTCATCGACAAACTCCTTCCTTGTAGCCTGCTCATCTTCAAAGGAGCTACCCAGGCCCCAAGAAGGATAAGGGGTCACTAACTTTGGGGGTTTGTAATGAGAGCTACCAAATGCACCTGAACAGGGTACCATCTCTACAGGCTCTGTCTCCTCCATGTAGACTGAGACATTGGTTGAGAACATTTTGAGGCCAGTTCTGCCAATGTGCCCATAGGCAGTGTTCAGAGAATATGCTCAGTAGGCTTAAAACCACAGTCTCTCTAAATGAGAAAAGACTAGAAAAACAGAGGGGATACTTCCTGTTGTGTGTCCTTCTAAAATTAAAACATGGCCTAGATAACCCTACAGTCAAAATGGGTTGCAACATCCTCCCCAAAGCTGGCCTACATATGTAAACCTTGGAGCCAAGATTTAATGTGGAAATACTGGCAATTACTATAGTAGGAAGAATACACTTACCTCCCTCTCTGTTCTGTGGGCCCTCCAAATGCCCCACATCAGATCTCTTTTTAACCTATGTGTTACTGCTATTCCCTTTGGGAAAAGAAATGGAGTAAATATGTCCTCCTTGCTCATTCAACCTTAGCCACTTTGGCCTCTTTGCTATTCAACATGCCAAGCACACTTCTGCCTCATGATATTTGCGCTCATTGTTTACTATTCTTGGAATTGCTCTTCCCCAAGATATCCACCATGGCTAATACCCTTACTTTATTCAGTTTTCTGCCTAAGTATCATATTAACACCACCTTCTATAAGATCCCTTACCTTGTTTTTTCTGCAGAGCACTTATCACCACCTGACAAATATATTGACTTGTCTATCATTTGTCCCTCCCTGATAGAATATAAGATCCATGAAATAAGGCCTTTGATTTATTTACAAGTGTATCCCCAGTGCCTAGAACTTTGCCTGGTATGTGATAAGAATTTAGTATTTATGAAACTTAATTTGTATCATCAATTCTTTGAAAAGAGGACTACAAACTAAAATATAACTATTGGCTTGGGAATGAAAACCTGGCAAGATATCTATAGTTTCCCTTAAGAGAGGAAGAATAGATGATGGGCCCAAGATCTCTGGACTTAATTTTGACAACCTAATTTTAATGAGGGGGAAACTTTTAGAGATGAAAAAGTGTAGAGAGTGGCCCAAGAAAATAAACTCTGTTTTACTTAATTTTCTTTTGACTTCTTGAGTATCCATGAAAAGCATGTTCTGAGAAAAGAATAACTATATACCCTCTGAATATAGAAGAAATAAATCCTAAAGAAATAGGACAGTCATAATGGATGGGGCTTTCTTATAGGGGTAGATGGAGCCAAATACCAGGTGGCACAGGATACAAAACTAGCTCCTCTGTATCTCATGCAATCATTGTAAAGGGGAAGTGATAGCAGTAGCAGGAGAAGACATAAGTGGCAGGGCTATGGTATGAACTCAGATTTGTCTGATTTCAAGATTAACACTCTTTTC
>NW_006769335.1:1069420-1136474 GCF_000442215.2 Lipotes vexillifer
AACATTTTAAGTTTAAAAAGTAATTCCTTGGGTGGAAACAGTATCAAGCCAAACTTATTTTCCCACTTTCCAAAACTCCAGAAAGAGGGCAGCCTGATTTGGCTTTCTGTAGACTAGTTAAGAACACGTAGAATTTTGTGGTCTTTGACAGTGACTTCAGGAAAAATCACAGAGGGTAGCCAGTGCAGAGTCTGGGGGCAAACCAATGATATTTTTTTCTGGGAACATGGTTAGCCCTGAGTGGATATTAGCTGAGTTGAATTCTAAAGGCCTGGGCTAAGAGAACTCAATATCCAAGGGATACTATTTCACTTGTTGGGCCTTGGCTATTGTCTGGGGTGGTCAGGAGTCCAACTCCTGGAAATCCTTCTTCTGAAGGTTCCTGAGGACTAAACCTGGATGATAACATTTGTTGTGCTTTGAGGCACAGACAGGAGAAGTATCACCTTCACTGGGAAGGTGGTTCATGAAACTCTTGCCTGAGTTTGATCACATATTAACCCCCTCCCGGTTTCTTCTGTCAAGTCTTTAGGCGTGAAAAATAGAAGAAATTTAACACAACACAATCATTTTTCAATTGCCAAAAGCCATGAGATCCACAGTCATCCAAACTCTTGGAAATTTTGGCAGAACTGAGTAACCATCCAGATTCTCCCCAGATGCCTCTTCAGGGCTGCAAATATCAGATTGTACAAAAAGCATCTCGCCTTTCTATAAATCAAAGATATAAGACTTGGCCCCGATGAATCTCAGCTTTCCACTGAGTCTCCATTTACACTCTGGCTGAGTCTGTGTTGCACTTTCTGAGGCCTGTTTATATTAGAAAAACTATACTCTGAACTTCATTAGAAACAAAGGTGGTGATGGGGTCAAAAATAATCTCTTAGCATTTGGCAGAGACCACTTTAAACATCAAGTGTGTCACCAAGTTATCTTAGAGTATGCACAGAACTTTGAAAATGTCATGTCTGTTGTTACTAAGAGCCAACATTTTTTTAAAGCGGGCTGTCACCAGGCCTGTCTTTTGTCTCTGCAACACGTAGACTTTAAGGTTCTTCTACAGGACACATTCTAGAATCCTATCTAGTCCTACACATACAGTATGTATGGGAAAACTGATGTCCAAAGAGAGGAAGCGATTTGCCCAAGGCTCCAAAGCTAGTAGGTGGTAGAACTTAGACTAGAACCCAAGAATTCTAATCCCCAATCTGGTGCCCTATCCCCTTAAAACACAGTACCTCCTATATGAAACTCTTTTATACTCCCACTGATTATATCTAATATGTCTATAATCCATGCTCTGTCAGTCCATTCCTCTGGCCAGTTGCTTGGGAAGAGGATACTGAGGAAAAAATGAAGTCAGACTCTGCTAAGGACACCTCCATCCTCTTGGCATGGATTTATGCTTTCTACTAAGAGTGGAAGGACAGGTTTCAAGTGGAGTTTTACTTTTATACTTATTTAGGACACTTTCAGGCTGGAGAAGTGAAGAGTTCTGCATCATCTAACAACAATGAATTAACAATGATCTAAGGACTTCTAGAAAACACCACATTGACTACAAAGACTTAATATATACCAGGGATTATGGAAGAATGTCACCACTAAGATAAAGTTAATCTCCTGTCAATATAATAAAGGGGTGGGAAGGCATTAGAATTTGGTGGGCAATACTATGTACAAAGTACTTGATATATTTATCTCGTTGAACGCTCCCAACAACTGAGGTAAGCCTAATTATTAGCCCCATTTTTTAAATGAAGGAAACAAGGCTCAGGGAGGTAGACTGGCTTGTTGAAGACTACTCGGCTAGCAAAGGATGGAGCTGGGATTCAACCTGAGGGTCATCTGCTTCCAAAGCTATTTTTCCATTCTTTCTATAATATTCTCACCTGTAGGGATACTTGGAAAACTTACAGAGGTGGCCTAGGCATTTTCAGGGTTATTTTTAAAAGTCTTAATCCAAAAAAGTAGCAGTGACTCAGCCATCAGTCCCAAAATCTCAGAGCAAAGAAAAAGTTCACCCCATCTCAATGCTCCTCCACTGATTCCTGGTTCTCAAAATCCCTATAGGCAGTATCACTAGACTGAGGAACTCAGTCTACTTCAAAGTACACATACCTGACCCACTAGCACAGTGGCCCCAGTCTTAACTGTATTATCCAGACTCTGATGTTCAAAGCTAAGACTCAGAACACCCAAAGGAGAATAGCAAAGGCAAAAGTATATGGTATGAGAAAATCATTGGCCATTGAGGGGAACGGGCTATATGATTTTGGAAAGCTTTTAAAATTCTCAAAAATCTCTGATTCTATATTCATTCTCTCATTCTCATTCTCTCTCTCTCAAGCAAATCAGAAGCCTCCAAAAATACAATAAAAACAGACATTTGACTTCGATATCCGTAACAAATTTAATCTCTCTAGACCTCAGTTACCTCTAAGTAAAATGAGGAAATACCTCATAAAAGTTATGAGGACTCAAAGAGATGTTGAAGATGTTGAACGTCAAACATTTAGCACAGTCTGTGGCACGTAGCAAGCTCTAGATAAATTGTTCATTTATCTAACTATTGTTAGATAAACTATTGTTCATTGTATTGTAATTTTTGTTTCAGTGCCAGCTGGAAAGAGGAAAAGGACGGGAGAGGGTATTCCCGCCTTTTGCTGAGTCTTAAGAATAATTCTTAGGTTGACAATCATCAAAAGGGTGACTCACGGGGAATGTTTCAGCTCTCTGAACGCTGAGGGGTAAACCCCAGCTCACAGCTGTATCCTACACTTATCACACTATCTCATCAGGCTTGGACATGCTTATTCACTTCAAACAGGTCCTGACCTCACTTCAAAATGAAGAGAACTAGTCTTTCGGGAAATGTGTGAAGATCTTCTTGATTTAGCTACAATTGAAAACTTAAAGCTTAAATCTATGTTTTCAAAGATTCACGATGACTAATGAACATATCTGAAGTTTCTCAGTCTGATAATTCTTTGCACAAAGACATTTTTCTTCAGGTTACACTTTGCTTTTAATATTCACTACTTAAAGATATTTTTTTCTGAAGATTCATTTGAAATGCTTGTCAAATCCCCAGTTAACTGCATATTATACTCTGAAAGTATCCTCACATGTACAGGCTAATACAAATATTATTTTTAATAACTTTTAGTTTAACTCTATCATTTCAGAATTTAAAGGCAATGACATATAAACCTGGCTTAATTAGATTCTCTCTCTCCGTGTGTGTGTGTACCTATATGTATATATGTAGATAGATACATAGAGATAAGTTTTTATATATATAAAGCTGTTAAGTATAAATATATATTTATATTTACTTATATTTTAAAATATCTATCATCTACCTATTCTTTCTATCTATCTATCTATCTATCTATCTACCTACCTACCTACCTACCTACCTATCATTCCAGAAAGCAGAGGTAGAGGGAAACTATTCCTTTGCTGCCCTCTGGTGGCAGTCCAAAATTCACAGAAGCCACATTTCGGAGAAAACAGGAGGCATAGACCAGGACTAGAAGTTTGTTTCCTCTGGGTTGCTAAACTAGGTGTCTGAAAAATACATAAATCAGAGTTGTTCCTTAAAAGGCACTCTTGTTTGCCTCCCCAAATCCATTACATTGCTACAATGTAATGGACAAGATCCAGTACATTGTTTTTCCTGGACAAGATCCTATTTGGATATTTGGGAACATAGGCAGCTTTTGAGTTCCCACAAACTCTGCACTGAGAACAACCTAGCTTTCTCTGGCCAATTTACGGGAATAACTTTCCTTAACCATCTACATCTTCAGCAAAGACTGCATCATTCAGTTCCCTCAACCACGGTTTCCAACTATACATCTTTAAAGATAAGAATAAAATCCCTTTTCACATACATTGATAATAGATTTTCCAATTATTATGAAGATAATTATTCACTCAGAAAACTGTACTTAAGGCAGTAAAGCAAGATCCTGTAGGATTCAAAAGCAGCTTACCACCCAGTAGAAGGGAAAGACTGTCAATAATGAAGGAACTCAGGAGAGGTTAGAAGAGCTAAGTCAACATCAGTGATGTAAAGACAAGTACAACTTGCTGCTGTCTTTAACATCTCACATAAAACAGGTCCCCATTCCCTGAGGTGCAGACTTAACCCAACAGACCTAGATTTAAGTGTCAGCTTGGTCACTTACCACATTCTGTGCCTGTTTCCTAATCCAAAAAAAATGGAAATAATAATATCCATCATTCACAGAGTTATAATAATGACTGAATGAGATAAAAGTACATTGCCCCATACTGGCACATAGCCTGATTCCATGTTCCCTGAATACAGATCTAAATTTAAGAGGCAGATCTGCTTTTTTCTAGCCCCAATACAATGATCTTGGCAGTAATAAAGGAAGGAAATGGCCAATGCCAGATTGTATAACTAAGAAGATGAGTTTGCAAAGCACAAGTGAAACAAGAACTGTGGGGATTGTTGGTGGTGGCAGACGAAAGTTCCAAAGAGCAGACGAGTGGGAATGGAGTTAGAGAAATGCAAATTTGTTACCACTACTGCAGCATGCACAAAAGGACTTTATGTAAAATGAAAAGCCTTGACCAGAAGGTCTTCAGGGTCCCTTTATAGTCCTATATTCAAATGGATCTATCCCACATTTTGTCCCTTTAACTTTAAAATAAACCACTGTCCTTAAAACAAAATTGCTAAGAACTGCCTTCAGACCTGTTCTCTTTCCTCCCCTGTAATTCACCACAGTTCTCCAAAACAAAATATTCAGAAAACAGAAGTCAACTTTCCTCTGTCAGTCCAAATGGCCTCTGTGTCTCAAGGCAGCAGCTTAGGTTCAGGCACCCTGGATAGATACTGCTCGGTGAGATGGGAAAAGAGAGAACTTAAGAATCATTGACACTGTCTAGGGATCAGTGTATAGGTAGATCTTCTTGTTCCATAATTTACCTACGTACCAACTTAGAAAATAAATAATTTAGAGATGATGATTCAAATTGTTTTAGAATACTCTTTTTGAAAGACTTAGGAATGGACTCCTTTAAGTATCAATACTTCTGATGCACTTAAATTTTATTTACAGACCCTGGATGTTCTTAAAAAGAGAGGCCAAAGGAAGAGAATGACAGAAACTCAAAATCAATCTGTTTAAGCCCTTTTCTATTAAAGAGCAAGTGTAAATGGAAAAAAAAACTCACATTACTGAAATTATAATATATGTCAACTGAAAAATCATATCCCATTAACTGAACAACTTGGCAGGAACATATAATCCCTGATATTTGTAAAGCAGCATCAGTTCTCATATATATTATCTCTTTTAATCCCCACAACCATCCTATGAGGTTACACCTACATAAGGTCCAGAATTTCTGGAACAATCTCATCCACATTTCATTTTGCTCTTTTTCAAAACACACAATTTGATAAATGTATAATAAATTGCTACTTCTTTTTATATCTCCATCTAAGATGTTTCATATGAATAAATTAATAAATCAGAAAAGATCTTTGGTTACCATGTCTTTGGAAAACATGATCAAAGTACATCTCTAGTATCATACAGAGGTCAGGACTTCAATCACTTAACACATATTTATAGGTTACAAAGGTATAGCAACTTCACTCAAAAGCTGACCACAGGTTAGCAGAAGTAACCTCCTATTGTATCAGAGGAATAACATATAACTAGCACTTTAATTGCTCTTCAAATTACCCAACAGAATACACTATTGATATCCTGGCCAAAATCACACTTTTATGAACTCAGTAGGGATTGACGTCATTCATTAAGAAATGGATTTTTTGATAAAATTGAAGATGGCAGTTCCCCTAAAAGCTGTAAAGAATAACAACAAAGACTTTTTTGGGGTTTTGGGGGGCATGAGCCAAACTTCTCCTTACATGGCTCTGCAATAAGCCTTTCTCTGCTCCAAACTCAGATGTTTAAGTATTGTTTGGCTGAGGCTGTGGTCACAGTGGGTGACCCCACCCCATCCAGGACACGCTTCCAGGACCCTCCTTGGGGCAAGGTGGCATACTGCACTCCTGGCAGCTCCCTCCATGGCACCCCCACCTTCCTCCCCAAGTGATTAAGGGCCAAGCAGCCCAGCCCTGCTGCTGGGCTTGGAGTCTGGGTCCCTGAAGAGCTGGAACTCCTGGCTCAGCGTCCTATCCTTCCACCATTACTGAGATGCATCAGAGCCTGAGGGGAGAGCAGTGCAACTCCCGACCCTGCCCACAACCACACCTCTGCCATACTTGGGAGGGACATCACAAGCTGAAACCCCATTGGCCCCTGGGGCTGCCCGCCAGTTTTAAGAGGAACCATTCAAGATGGCGGAATAGGAAGACCTGGCATTCACTTCTCCCCACAAGTACATAAAGAATACATCTGCGGGCTTCCCTGGTGGTGCAGTGGTTGAGAGACCACCTGCCGATGCAGGGCACACGGGTTTGTGCCCCAGTCCGGGAAGATCCCACATGTCATGGAGTGGCTGGGCCCATGAGCCATGGCTGCTGGGCCTGAACGTCTGGAGGCTGTGCTCCACAATGGGAGAGGCCACAACAGTGATAGGCCCATGTACCGCAAAAAAAAAGAAAAAAGAAAGAAAAAATAGAATACATCTGCAAGTGGAACAATTTGCACAGAGCACCTACTGAACACTAGTAGAGGACCCTGAACACCTAAAATGACAATAAATGATCCCCACATAACCAGTTTTGTTTTTATTTTTCGTTTTGGCTTGGGGATATTTTTGTTTGGTTGGATGTTTTCTTCCTTTTTGTTTTTTTTTGTAATTTTTGTTTGTTTTTGCTTGCTTAGTTTTGTTTTTATTGTTTGTCTTGGTGTTTATCTGTTTTCTTTTCTGTTTATTTTTGTTTTGTTGTCATTTTTGTGTGTTTATTTTTTGCTTTCTTTGCTTTTTTTGTTGTTTTAGTTTTGTTTTTTTAGTTTTTGTTAGTTTTACTTTTATTGTATGTTTTGGTTTTGAGGTTTTTTGTTTGGTTGTTTTCTTCATTTTTATTTTCTTTGTGTATTTTTGTTTATGTTTTTGTTTTTATTGTTTGTCTTGGTTTCTCTTTCTGTTTGTTTTCTTTCCCTTTTTTTTTTTCCGTTGGCTGCACAGCACACCTTGCAGAGTCTTGGCTCCTCAGCCGGGGGTCAAACCTGAGCCCCTGTAGTGGAAGTGCAGAGTCCTGGTGGCTGGACGACCAGAAAATTCCCAGCCCCAGGGAATATTAACTGATGAGAGTTCTCCCAGAGGTCCCCATCTCACCACCAGGACCCAGGTCCATCCAGCTGCCTACAAGCTCCAGTGCTGGACACCTCATGCCAAATAACCAGCAAGACAGGAAAACAGCCCCACCCACCAGCCGACAGGCTGCCTAAAGCCCTACTAAGCTCACAGACACCCTAAAACACACCCCTTGACACCAAGGGGTGCACACCAGAAGGATAAGACCCAGCTCCACCCACCACAGCACAGACACTAGTCCCTCTCACCAGAAAGCCTACATAAGCCCCTGGACCACTTTAACCCACCAGGAGGCAGACACCAGAAGCAAGAAGAACTACGAATTTTCAGCCTGCAGAAAGGAGATCACAAACACTGTAATTTAGACAAAATGAAATGACAGAGAAATATGTTGCAGATGAAGGGGCAAGGTAAAAACCTATCAGACGAACTACACGAAGAGGACATAGGCAATCTACCTGAAAAAGAATTCAGAGCAATGATAATAAAGATGATTCAAGATCTTGGAAATAGAATGGAGGTACAGATCGAGAAGATACAAGAAATGTTTAACAAGGACATAGAAGAACTAAGTAACAAACAAACAGCGATAAACAACACAATAATTCCAAAGAAAAATGCACTACAAGGAATCAACAGCAGAATAACTGAGGCAAAAGGACAAATAAGTGAGCTGGAAGACAGAATGTTGGAAATCACTGTCATGGAACAGAATAAAGAAAAAAGACTGAAAAGAAATGAGGACAGTCTCAGAGACCTCTGGGACAACATTAAACACAACAATATTTGAATTACAGGAGGCACAGAAGAAGAGAAAGAGAAAGGGTCTGAGAAAATGTTTGAAGAAATTATAGTGGAAAACTTCCCTAATATGGGAAAGGAAATATTCACCCAAGTCCAAGAAGCACAGAGAGTCCCATACAGGATAAACACAAGGAGAAACATGACAAGACACATATTAATCAACCTATCAAAAATAAAATACAAAGAAAAATATTAAAAGCAGCAGGGGAAAAGCAACAAATAAAATACAAGGGAACTCCAATAAGATTATCAGCTGATTCTGCAGCAGAAACCCTGCAGGCCAGAAAGGAGTGGCAGGGTATATTTAAAGTGATTAACGAGAAAAACCTAAAACCAAGAATACTCTACCCAGCAAGGATCTCATTCAGATTTGTGGAGAAATCAAAAGCTTTACAGACAAGCAAAAGCTAAGAGAATAAAGCACCACCAAACCAGTTTTACAGCAAATGCTAAAGGAATTTCTCTAGGCGGGAAACACAAGAGAAAAAAAAGAACTACAACAACAAACCCAAAAGAAACAAGAAAATGGCAATAGTAACATACATATTGATAATTACCTTAAATGTAAATGGATTAAATGTTCCAACCAAAAGACCCAGACTGGATGAATGGATACAAAAACAAGACCTGTATATATACTGTCTACAAGAGATCCACTTCAGACATAGGGACACATATAGACTGAAAGTGAGGGGATGGAAAAATATGTTCCATGAAAATGGAAATCAAAAGAAAGCTGGAGTAGCAATACTCATATCAGACAAAATAGACTTTAAATAAAGACTATTACAAGAGACAAGGAAGGACACTACATAACAATCAAGGAATCAATCAAAGAAGAAGATATAACAATGGTAAATATTTATGCACCCAACATAGGAGCACCTCAACATATAAGGCAAATGCTAACAGCCATAAAAGGGTAAATCAAAAGTAACACAAAAATAGTGGAGGACTTTGATATTCACATACACCAATTTATAATCATCCAGACAGAAAATTAATAAGGAAACACAAGCCTTAAATGACACATTAGGACAGATAGACTTAATTGATATTTATAGGACATTCCATCTGAAAGCAGCAGAATCTACTTTCTTCTCAAGGGCACATGGAACTTTCTCCAGGATACATCACATCTTGGGTCACAAATCAAGCCTCGGTAAACTGAAGAAAATTGAAATCATATAGACCATCTTTCCTGACAACAATGCTATGAGATTAGAAATCAATTAGAGGGAAAAAAGCTGTAAAAAACACAAACACATGGAGGCTAAACAATATGGTAGTAAACAATCAATGGATCACTGAAGGAGTAAAAGAGGAAATCAAAAAATACCTAGAGACAATTTACAATGCAAACACGATGATCCAAAACCTACGGGATGCAGCAAAGGCAGTTCTAAGAGGTAATTTTACAGCAATACAACTGTAAATACAGTTGTACAATAGTGGTGTACTATAGTGGTGTACAATCCCACCACTATTATTGAACATAATTTTTGAAGTTTTAGCCACAGCAATCACAGAAGAAAAATAAATAAAAGGAATCCAAAGCAGAAAAGAAGTAAAGCTGTCACTGTGTGCAGATGACATGATACTATACATAGAGAATCCTAAAGATGCTACAAGAAAACTACTAGAGCTAATCAATGAATCTCGCTAAGTAGCAGGATACAAAATTAATCCACAGAAATATCATGCATTCCTATACACTAATGATGAAAAATCTCAAAGAGAAATTAAGGAAACACTCCAACTTACCATTGCAACAAAAAGAATAAAATACCAAGGAATAAACCTACCTAAGGAGACAAAAGATCTGTATGCAGAAAACTATAAAACACTGATTAAAGAAATTAAAGATGATACCAACAGATGGAGAGATATGCCATGTTCTTGGATTGGAAAAAACAATATTGTGGAAATGACTATACTGTGCAAAGCAATATAGAGATTCAATGCAATCCCTACCAAACTGGGAATGGCATTTTTCACAGAACTAAAACAAGAAATTTTATAATATTTATGGAAACACAAAAGAACACGAATAGACAAAGCACTCTTGAGAAAGAAAAACGGAGCTGGAGGAATAAGGCTCCCTGACTTTAGACTATACTACAAAGCTACAGTAATCAAGACAGTATAGTACTGGAACAAAAACAGAAATAGAGATCAATGGAAAAGGATAGAAAGCCCAGAGGTTTAAACCCATGCACGGATGATCACCTTGTCTTTTATAAAGGAGGCAAGAATATACAATGGAGAAAACACAGAGTCTTCAATAAGTGGTGCTGGGAAAACTGAACAGCTACATATAAAGAATGAAATTAGAACACTCCTTAACACCATACACAAAAATAAGCTCAAAATGGGTTAAAAGACCTAAATGTAAGGCCAGACACTATAAAACTCTTAGAGGAAAACATAGGAAGAACACTCTTTGACATAAATCACAGCAACATCCTTTTTGACCCACCTCCTAGGGAAATGGAAATAAAAACAAAATTAAGCAAATGGGACCTAATGAAACTTCAAAGCTTTTGCACAGCAAAGAAAACCATAAACAAGATGAAAAGGCAACTCTCGGGCTTCCCTGGTGGCACAGTGGTAGAGAGTCCACCAGTGATGCAGGGAACAAGGGTTTGTGCCCTGGTCTGGGAGGATACCAACATGCCGTGGAGCAACTGGCCCCATGAGTCATGGCCACTGAGCCTGCATATCTGGAGCCTGTGCTCCAGAGCAGGAGAGGCCACAATGGTGAGAGGCCCACATACTACAAAAAAAAAAAAAAAAGGCAACCCTCAGAATGGGAGAAAGTATTTGTAACTGAAGGAACTGACAGAGGGTTGATCTCCAAAATATACAAGCAGCTCATACAGCTCAATATCAAAAAATCAAACAACCCAATCCAAATATGGGCAGAAGACCTAAATAGACATTTCTCCAAAGAAGATATACACATTGCCAACAAACACATGTAAGGATGCTCAACATCACTAATCATTAGAGAAATGCAAATCAAAACTACAATGAGGTATCACCTCACACCAGTCAGAATAGCCATCATCAAAAAATCTACAAACAATAAATGCTGGAGAGGGTGTGGAGAAAAGGGAACCCACTTGCACTGTTTGTGGGAATGTAAATTGATACAGCCACTATGGAGAACAGTATGGAGGCTCCTTAAAAAACTAAAACTAGAACTTCCATACAACCCAACAATCCCACTACTGGGCATATACCCTGAGAAAACCATAATTCATAAAGAGTCATGTACCACAAAGTTCATTGCAGCACTATTTACAGTAGCCCGGACATGGAAGCAACCTAAGTGTCCATCAACAGATGAATGGATAAAGAAGATGTGGCACATATATACAATGGAATATTACTCAGCCATAAAAAGAAATGAAATTGAGTTATTTGTAGTGAGGTGGATGGACCTAGAGTCTGTCATACAGAGTGAAGTAATTGAGAAAGAGAAAAACAAACACTGTATGTTAACACATACATATGGAATCTAAAAAAAATATATGGTTCTGATAAACCCTGGAGCAGGACAGGAATAAAGATGCAGATGTAGAGAATGGACTTGTGGACACAAGGAGGGGGAAGGGCAAGCTGGGATGAAGTGGGAGAGTAACATTGACATACATAAACTACCAAATGTAAAATAAATAGGTAGTGGGAAGAAGCTGCATCACACAGAGTGATCAGCTCAGTGTTTTGTGATCACCTAGAGGGGTGGGATATGGAGGGTGGGAGGGAGATGCAAGAGGGAAGGTATATGGGAATATATGTATACATATAGCTGATTCACTTTGTTATACAGCAGAAACTAACACAACACTGTAAACAATTATACTCCAATAAAGATGTTTAAAGAAATAAATTTTAAAAATAAAATAAAATAAAATAGCTTATTGCCAAACAATAATAAAAGTAAAATTTACTATACTACCCAAAGCAATCTACAGATTCAATGCAATCCATATCAAATTACCAATGGAACTTTTCACAGAACTAGAACAAAAAATTTCACAATTTGTATGGAAACACAAAAGACCCCAAATAGCCAAAGCAAACCTGAGAAAGAAAAACAGAGCTGGACCAATCAGGCTCCCTGACTTCAGACTATACAACAAAGCTACAGTCATCAAAGCAGTATGGTCCTGGCACAAAAACAGAAATATAGATCAGTGGAAGAGGATAGAAAGTCCAGAGATAAACCCAGGCACCTTTTGTCACCTAATCTATGACAAAGGAGGCAAGAATATTCAATGGAGAAAAGACAGCCTCTTCAATAAATGGTGCTGGGAAAACTGGACAGCTACATGTAAAAGAATGAAATTAGAACACACCCTAACACCGTACACAAAAGTAAACTCAAAATGGATTAAAAACCTAAATGTAAGCCTGGGTAGTATAAAACCATTAGAGGAAAACAGAGAGAGAACACTCTCTGACAGAAATTGCAGCAGAATCTTTTCTGATCCCCTTCCTGTAGCAATAAAAATGAAAAAAAAATAAACAATGGGACATAATTAAGCTTAAATGCTTCTGAACATGAAAGGAAACCATAAACAAAATGAAAATACATCCCAGAGAATGGGAGAAAATATTTACACACTGGGTTTTGAGCAGTGTTTGGGGGGAGGCATGAAGCCCCACCAGGGATGGTACCACTCTAGATTTATGGTGTGCATTGTTCTTTATAACAGCCCTTTAGCATGGCCTTGGTCACCTCCCTCTCCATTCCCTTCATAGACTGTTCTAAACCTTCTCTTACTCTCCTCAAGCTTCCAGCTTTACACCCATTTTCCTTTATTCTCATCAGATAAGATAAACTTACATTGTATTTGAGATAATGGAGTGCAGCAATCATTATCCTCCTCAATTTTCACAGACATTGCTCTCTCATGCCCACAGATTGCAATCTTATATGCATCTATTCTTATTTTCCTCTTTCCATAAAAGGTCATAAAATAATCTGAAGGCCATCTGCTCAAAGCTCCTCAGGGACCTTCCTCCATCAACTATTTTCTCTCTCACTTGGATCTTCAATCTCTTCCTCCATATGAGCTCCACTGTCCCTGGGTTATGAACATGAACATGTTTCCCAGCCCTAAAACGATTCTCTCTTGAATCAATGTCTCTAAAGCTATCGTCTCCAATTTTTCTTTCCTTTACAGCCAAACTACTTGATGTTCATTTCCTCACCTCCCATTAAATATTTTAAATGATATATTATGAAATATTCCATATAGATAAGATGATTAAAATATTCTGTGTAACTAACACTCACTTTAAGATCAACAATGTTCACCAATTGTACTCCCTTTCCTCTCACAGATGTATCCACTATCCTAAAGTGGATTTTTCAGCGATTGAAGGTTAAATGGGTACATCAGAGGGGTAGGCATACATTCAAATGTCAAACCAATAAAAACAGTGTGCCACCCCATCTCTCAACTGAAATGGACAGCTGTTAAGGACTGAAATGTATCCTCTCAAAATTCATATTTTAAAGACTTTACCCTTAATGTGACTGTATTTGGAGATAGGGGCTCCAAATTACCTTTAAAAGGTAATCAGGGTTCAATGAGGTCACGAAGGTGGAGCCCTAGTCCAATATGACTGGTGTCCTTATAAGATAAGGGAGAGAGAGTAGGGAGGCACACACACAGGGGAAAGTCTGCATGAGGACATAGTGAGAAATAAATCAAGGAGAGAGGCCTGAAGAGAAACCAACCTTTCCAGTATTTTGACTTTGGACTTCCAGCATCTGGAACTCTGAAAAACTAGATTTCTGTTTAAGCTATCTAATATATGGCATTTTGTTACTGCAGCCCTAGCAAACTAATACAACAACCAATAAATGTATGAAAAGATACTCAATCTCATTCATAATTTAAAATATTTATTTGAAAAAAGTGAAATATAATTATTCACTTATGAGCTGAATGACATTAAAATATTTGGAAATATGGAACTTATTGACTATGTGAGGAAACATGCCAAATATTGATGGTGCCAGTATACATCAATAAAACTTTTTTAATGTTTTATTTTTAAATGATTTAGACTTAAAGAAAAATTGCAAAAATAATACGACTTTCTGTATAACCTTCATCCAAATTCCCTTAATGTTAACATCTTATATAACCGGAGTGCAATTATCAAAACCAAGAAATTAACATTAGCACAATAATATTAACTAATCCATAGGTTTTATTTGAATTTTATCAGTTTTCACATCAATGTCCTTCTTTTCTTGTCTAGTATATAATCCAGGATCCCATATGTCATTAAATTGTCATGTTACATTTGTCTTTTCCAGTGTGCAATAGTTCCTCAATCTCTCTATCTTTCATGACTATAAGACTTTCGAAGAGTACTGGTGTGGTACACAGACTGATGATACTCAAGATGTCCATGTGCTAATCCCCAGACCTGTTATTATCTTACTTTAAATGGAAAAAGAGACTTTGAAGATATGATTAAGGTAAGGATTTTGAGATTGGAAGATTATCCTGGATTATCTGGGTATGCTCAACATAATAAAAAGGGTCCTTATAAGAGGGAGGCAGGAGGTTCAGAGAGAAAAGACAATGTGATGACAAAGGCAAAGGCGAGTAAGTGAGTGAGACAGTGAGAGTAATAGTGTGAATAAGAATAAGGGGGGTAGAGAGACATGGACATATATATACTAACAAACGTAAGGTAGATAGCCAGTGGGAAGCAGCCGCATGGCACAGGGAAAACAGCTCGGTTCTTTGTGGCTGTCTGGAGGGGTGGGATAGGGAGGGTGGGAGGGAGGGAGACAAAGAGGGAAGAGATGTGGGAATATATGTATATGTATAACTGATTCAATCTGTTATAAAGCAGAAACTAACACACCATTGTAAAGCAATTATACCCCAATAAAGATGTTAAAAATAATAATAATAATAAAATAAAATAAAAACCTCAAAAAAAAAGAATAAGGGGGGCAGAGACGAGGGGAAGATGGTGGAAGAATAAGACACAGAGATAACCTTCCTCCCCACAGATACACCAGAAATACATCTACACGTGGAACAGCTCCTACAGAACACCTACTGAACGCTGGCAGAAGACCTCACCCCTCTCAAAAGGCAAGAAAGTCCCCACGTACCTGGGTAGGGCAAAAGAAAAAAGAATAAACAGAGACAAAAGGATAGGGACGGTACCTGCACCAGTGGGAGGGAGCTGTGGAGGAAAGGTTTCCACACACAAGGAAGCCCCTTTGCGGGTAGAGACTGCAGGTGGCAGAGTGGGGAAGCTTCAGAGCCGTGGAGGAGAGCAGAGCAACAGGGGTGCAGAGGACAAAGCAGAGATATTCCGGCACTGAGGATCGGTGGCGACGGGCACTCACCAGCCTGAGAGGCTTGTGTGCTCAACCACCGGGGTGGGCGGGGCTGGGAGATGAGGCTCGGGCTTCAGTTGGAGCGCAGGGAGAGGACTGGGGTTGGCGGCGTGAACACAGCCTGCAGGGGGCTAGTGAGCCACAGCTAGCCGGGAGGGAGTCTGGGAAAATTCTGGACCTGCCAAAGAGGCAAGGGACTTTTTCTTCCCTCTTTGTTTCCTGGTGCGTGAGGAGAGGGGATTAAGAGTGCTGCTTAAAGGAGCTCCAGAGACTAGCGTGAGTCGTGGCTAAAAGCGCGGACCACAGAGACGGGCATGAGACACTAAGGCTGCTGCTGCCGCCACCAAGAAGCCTGTGTGCGAGCACAGGTCACTATCCACAACCCCCTTCTGGGGATCCTGTGCAGCCTGCCACTGCCAGGGTCCCGGGATCCAGAGACAGCTTCCCCGGGAGAAAGCACGGTGCGCCTCAGGCTGGTGCAACGTCATGTCGGCCTGTGCCGCCGCAGGCTTGCCCTGCACTCTGTGCCCCTCCCTCCCCCCGGGCCTGAGGGAGCCAAAGTCCCCGAAGCAGCTGCTCCTTTAACCCCATCCTGTCTGAGCGAAGAACAGACGCCCTCCGACGACCTACACACAGAGGCAGGGCCAAATCCAAAGCTGAGCCCCTGGGAGCTGTGAGAACAGAGAAAGGGAAATTTCTCACAGCAGCCTCAGAAGCAGCAGATTAAAGCTCCACAATCAACATGATGTACCCTGCATCTGTGGAATACATGAATAGACAACAAATCATCCCAAATTGAGGAGGTGGACTTTGAGAGCAAGATTTATGATTTTTTCCCCTTTTCCTCTTTTTGTGAATGTGTATGTGTATGCTTCTGTGTGAGATCTTGTCTGTATAGCTTTGCTTCTACCATTTGTCCTAGGGTTCTAACCATCCTTTTCTTTTTTAATTTTTTAAAAATAATTATTTTATTTTAATAACTTTATTTTATTTTACTTTATCTTCTTCCTGCCTTCCTTTCTTTTTCTTTCTTTCTTTCCTTCTTTCCTTCCTTCCTTTAGACAACAAATCATCCCAAATTGAGGAGGTGGACTTTGAGACCAAGATTTATGATTTTTTTTCCTGTTTTCTTCTTTTTGTGAGTGTGTATGGGTAAGCTTCTGTGTAATATTTTGTCTGTATAGCTTTGCTTCCACCATTTGTCCTAGGGTTCTATCCATCCGTTTTTTTAAAATTTATTTTCATAATAATTATTTTTTCATTTTAATAACTTTATTATAATTTATCTTACTTTATTTTATTTTACTTTATCTTCTTTCTTTCTTTCCTTCCTTCCCTCCTTCCTTCCTCCCTCCCTCCCTCCCTCCCACCCTTTCTTTATTTTCTTCTTTCTTTCTTCTTTCTTTCTTTCCTTCCTTCCTTCCTTCCTTCCTTCCTTCCTTCCTTCTTCTTTCTTTCTTTCTTTCTTTCTTTCTTTCTTTCTTTCTTTCTTTCTTTCTTTCTTTCTTTCTTTCTTTCTTCTTCTACTAATTCTTTCTTTCTAATTTTTCTCCCATTTATTCTGAGCCATGTGGATGAAAGGCTCTTGCTGCTACAGCCATGAGTCAGTGCTCTGCCTCTGATGTGGGAGAGCCAACTTCAGGAAGATGGTCCAAAAAACACCTTGCAGCGCCACATAATATCAAACGGTGAAAATCTCCCAGAGATCTCCGTCTCAACACCAACACCCAGCTTCACTCAATGACCAGCAAGCTACAGTGCTGGACACCCTATGCCAAACAACTAGCAAGACAGAAACACAACCCCACCCATTAGCAGAGAGGCTACCGAAAATCAGAGGTCCACAGACACCCCAGAACACACCACCAGACGTGGACTTGCCCACCAGAAAGACAGGATCAAGCCTGACCCACCAGGACACAGGAACTATTCCCCTCCACCAGGAAGCCTACACAACCCACTGAAGCAAACTTCGCCACTGGAGACAGACACCAAAAACTACAGGAACTATGAAACTGCAGCCTGCAAAAAGGAGACCCTAAACACAGTAAGATAAGCAAAATGAGAAGACACAAAAACACACAGCAGATGAAAGAGCAAGATAATAACCCACCAGACCTAACAAATCAAGAGGAAATAGGCAGTCTACCTGAAAAACAATTCATAATAGTGATAGTGAAGTTGATCCAAAATCTTGGAAATAGAATAGACAAAATGCAAGAAACATTTAACAAGAAACTAGAAGAACTACAGATGAAACAAACAATGATGAACAACACAATAAGTGAAATTAAAAATACCCTAGATGGGATCAATAGCAGAATAACTGAGGCAGAAGAACGGACAAGTGACCTGGAAGATAAAATAGTGGAAATAACTACTGTAGAGCAGAATAAAGAAAAAAGAATGAAAAGAATTGAGGACAGTCTCAGAGACCTCTGGGACAACATTAAACACACCAACATTCGAATTATAGGGGTTCCAGAAGAAGAAGAGGAAAAGAAAGGGACTGAGGAAATATTTGAAGAGATTATAGTTGAAAACTTCCCTAATATCCAGATGGAAATAGTTAATCAAGTCCAGGAAGCACAGAGAGTCCCATACAGGATAAATTCAAGAAGAAATACGTGCCCAGACTCGTTCACAAGGAGTCAAGTTCGCACCACCTATCAAGCAAACGCCATCCTCATCGATGCGTCATCCCCCCCGCACTCCCCCGCTGAGAGTCACTGTGTGGCGCCTGTTCGCAGGGGCCCGTGGCCCAGTGCTGGGGACTGGGCTCAGGCCCGGAGGCTGAGCAGGGGCGGGACCGGGACTGCTGACACCAGAACGGGAATGGATGATAAACATGCTTCTGAAAGATGGAACAAGAGAAAAGAGAGAGAATTTAAATGATGACAATTTAGTTGGAAGAAGGACCCATGTGTATATGAGAAATAACTTGAAGCGAATACAACATTGACTGAAATCTTGAGTCACAGACTATAAATTCCGTACAAACTCAGAAAAGCCATGTGACTGGCAGGGTCTTGGTGCTCTGCCCAGGTGTCAGGCCTGAGCCTCTGAGATGGGAGAGACAATTTCAGGACATTGGACCACCAGAGACCTCCGGGCCCCAAGTAATATCAGTTGGCAAGACCTGTCCCAGAGATCTCCATCTCAACGCTAAGACGCAGCTTCACCCAACAGCCAGCAAGCTCCAGTGCTGGATGCCCCATGACAAACAACTAGTAAGACAGGAACACAATCCCACCATTAGCAGAGAGGCTGCCTAAAATCATACTAAATTCAAAGACACCCCAAAACACAACAACAGATGCAGCCCTGCCCACCAGAAAGACAAGATCCAGCTCCACCCACCAGAACACAGGCACCAGTCCCTCCACCAGGAAGCCTCCACAAGCTACTGAACCAACCTCAACTCTTGGGGGCAGAAACCAAAAACAACGGGAACTACGAACCTGCAGCCTGTGAAAAGGAGACCCCAAACACAGTAAGTTAAGCAAAATGAGAAGACACAGAAATATGCAGCAGATGAAGGAGCAAGGTAAAAACCCACCAGACCAAACAAATGAATAGGAAATGGGCAGTCTACCTGAAACAGAGTTCAGAGTAATTACAGTAAAGATAATCCAAAATCTTGGAAATAGAATGGAGAAAATAGAAGAAACGTTTAACAAGGACTTGGAAGAACTAAAGAGCAAACAAACAATGATGAACAGCACAATAAATGAAATTAAAAATTCTCTAAGAGGAATCAATAGCAGAATAACTGAGGCAGAAGAATGGATAAGTGACTTGTAAGATAAAATAGTGGAAATAACTACTGCAGAGCAGAGTAAAGAAAAAAGAATGAAAAGAACTGAGGACAGTCTCAGAGACTCCCTCCTTTCTTTCCTTCTTGCCTTCTTCCTTTCTTTTCTTCTTTCTTTCTTTCTTCCTTCCCTCCTTCCTTCCTTCCCTCCTTTCTTTCTTGCTTTCTTTCTTTCTTTCCTATTTCCTCCTACTTCTACTAATTCTCTCTACTTTCTCTCCCTTTTATTCTGAGCCGAGTGGATGAAAGGCTCTTGCTGCTCCAGCCAGGAGTCAGGACTCTGCCTCTGAGGTGGGAGAGCCAACTTCAGAACACTCGTCAAGAAGAGACCTCCCAGCCCCACATAATATCAAACGGCGAAAATCTCCCAGAGATCTCCATCTCAACACCAGCACCCAGCTTCACTCAACGACCAGCAAGCTACAGTGCTGGACAACCTATGCCAACCATATAGCAAAACAGGAACACAACCCCACCCACTAGCAGAGAGGCTGCCTAAAATCATAATAAGTCCACAGACACCCCAAAACACACCACCAGACGTGGACCTGCCCACTAGAGAGACAAGATCTAGCCTCATACACCACAACACAGCCACTAGTCCCCTCCACCAGGAAGCCTACACAACCCACTGAACCAACCTTAGCCACTGGAGACAGACATCAAAAACAACGGGAGCTACGAACTTGCAGCCTGCAAAAAGGTGAACCCAATCACAGTAAGATAAGCAAAATGAGAAGACAGAAAAACACACAGCAGATGAAGGAGCAAGATAAAAACCCACCAGACCTAACAAATGAAGAGGAAATAGGCAGTCTACCTGAAAAAGAGTTCAGAATAATGATAGTAAAGATGATCCAAAATCTTGGAAATAGAATGGACAAAATGCAAGAAGCAGTTAACAAGGACCTAGAAGAAATAAAGATGAAACAGACAATGATGAACAACACAATAAATGAAATGAAAAATACTCTAGATGGGATCAATAGCAGAATAAATGAGGCAGAAGAACGGATAAGTGACCTGGAAGATAAAATAGTGGAAATAACTACTGCAGAGCAGAATAAAGAAAAAAGAATGAAAAGAACTGAGGACAGTCTCAGAGACCTCTGGGACAACATTAAACGCACCAACATTCGAATTATAGGGGTTCCAGAAGAAGAAGAGAAAAAGAAAGGGACTGAGAAAATATTTGAAGAGATTATAGTTGAAAACTTCCCTAATATGGGAAAGGAAATCGTTAATCAAGTCCAGGAAGCACAGAGAGTCCCATACAAAAAAAAAAAAAGAAGAAATACGTGAAGACACATATTAATCAAACTGTCAAAAATTAAATATAAAGAAAACATATTAAAAGCAGCAAGAGAAAAACAACAAATAACACACAAGGGAATCCCAATGAGGTTAACAGCTGATCTTTCAGCAGAAACACTGCAAGCCAGAAGGGACAGTGAGGACATATTTAAAGTGATGAAGGAGAAAAACCTGCAACCAAGACTAGTCTACACAGCAAGGATCTCATTCAGATTTGATGGAGAAATTAAAACCTTTACAGACAAGCAAAAGCTGACAGAGTTCAGCACCATGAAAGCAGCTCTACAACAAATGCTAAAGGAACTTCTCTAGGCAAGAAACACAAGAGAAGGAAAAGATCTACAGTAATGAACACAAAACAATTAAGAAAATGGGAAAAGGAACATATATATCGATAATTACCTTAAACGTAAATTGACTAAAGGCTCCCACCAAAAGACACAGATTGGCTGAATGGATACAAAAACAAGACCCATATATATGCTGTCAACAAGAGACCCACTTCAAACGTAGAGACACATACAGACTGAAAGTAAGGGAATGGAAAAAGATATTCCATGCAAAAGGAAACCAAAAGGAAGCTAGAGTAGCAACTCTCATATCAGACAAAATAGATGTTAAAATAGAGACTATTAGAAGAGACAAAGAAGGACACAACACAATGATCAAAGGATCGATCCAAGAAGAAAATATAACAATTGTAAATATTTATGCACCCAACATAGGAGCACCTCAATACATAAGGCAAATACTAACAGCAATAAAAAGGGAAATCGACCATAACACATTCATAGTATGGGACTTTAACACCCCCCTTTCACCAATGGAAAGATCATCCAAAATGAAAATAAATAGGGAAACACAAGCTTTAAATGATACATTAAACAAGATGGACATAATTGATATTTATAGGCATTCCACTCATAAAGAACAGAATACACATTTTTCTCAAGTGCTCATGGAACATTCTCCAGGACAGATCATATCTTCGGTCACAAATCAAGCCTTGGTATATTTAAGAAAACTGAAATGGTATCAAGTATCTTTTCCGACCACAATGTTATGAGACTAGATATCAATTACAGGAAAAGATCTGTAAAAAATACAAACACATGGAGGCTAAACAGTACACTACTTAATAACCAAGTGATCACTGAAGAAATCAAAGAGGAAATGAAATATACCTAGAAAGAAATGACAATCGAGACAGGACGACTCAAAACCTATGGGATGCAGCAAAAGCAGTTCTAAGAGGGAAGTTTACAGCAATACAATTCTACCTTAAGAAACAGGAAACATCTTGAATAAACAACCTAACCTTTCATCTAAATCAATTAGAGAAAGAAGAAAAAAAAAACTCTAAAGTTAGCAGAAGGAAAGAAATCATAAATATCAGATCAGAAATAAATAAAAAAGAAATGAAGGAAATGATAGCAAAGATTAATAAAACCAAAAGTTGGTTCTTTGAGAAGATAAACAAAATAGATAAACAATTAGCCAAACTCATCAAGAAAAAAGGGAGAAGACTCAAGTCAATAGAATTAGAAATGAAAAAGGAAAAGTGACAACTGACACTGCAGAAATACAAAAGAACATGAGAGATTACTACAAACAACTTTATGCCAATAAAATGGACAACCTGAATAAACGGACAACTCTTAGAAATGCAAAACCTGCCAAGACTGAATCAGGAAGAAATAGAAAATATGAACAGACCAATCACAGGCACTGAAATTGAAACTGTGATTAAAAATCTTCCAACAAACAACAGCCCAGGAACAGATGGCTTCACAGGCGAATTCTATCAAACATTTAGAAAAGAGCTAACACCAATCCTTCTCAAAATCTTCCAAAATATAGCAGAGGGAGGAACACTCCCAAACTCATTCTACAAGGCCACCATCACCTCGATACCAAAACCAGGCAAGGATGTCACAAAGAAAGAAAACTACAGGTCAATATCACTGATGAACATAGATGCAAATGTCCTGAACAAAATACAAGCAAACAGAATCCAACAGCACATTAAAAGGATCATACACCATGATCAAGTGGGGTTTATTCCAGGAATGCAAGGATTCTTCAATATACGCAAATCAATCAACGTGATACACCATATTAACAAATTGAAGGAGAAAAACCATATGATCATCTGAATAGATGCAGAGAAAGTTTTTGACAAAATTCAACACCCATTTATGATAAAAACTCTGCAGAAAGTAGGCATAGAGGGAACTTTCCTCAACATAATAAAGGCCATATATGACAAACCCACAGCCAACATCATCCTCAATGGTGAAAAACTGAAAGCATTTCCATTAACATCAGGAACAAGACAAAGTTGCCCACTCTCACCACTCTGATTCAACATAGTTTTGGAAGTTTTAGCTACAGCAATCAGAGAAGAAAAGGAAATAAAAGGAATCCAAATTGGAAAAGAAGAAGTAAAGCTGTCACTGTTTGCAGATGACATGATACCATACATAGAGAATCCTAAAGATGCTACCAGAAAACTAATAGAGCTAATCAATGAATTTGGTAAAGTAGCAGGATACAAAATTAATGCACAGAAATCTCTGGCATTCCTATACACTAATGATGAAAAATCTGAAAGTGAAACCAAGAAAACACTCCCATTTACCATTGCAACAAAAAGAATAAAATATCTAGGAATAAACCTACCTAAGGAGACAAAAGTCCTGTATGCAGAAAATTATAAGACAGTGATGAAAGAAATTAAAGATGATACAAATAGATGGAGAGATATACCACGTACCTGGATTGGAAGAATCAACATTGTGAAAATGACTCTACTACCCAAAGCAATCTACAGATTCAATGCAATCTGTATCATACTACCACTGGCATTTTTCATAGAACTAGAACAAAAAATTTCAGAATTTGTATGGAAACACAAAAGACCCCGAATAGCCAAAGCAATCTTGGGAACAAAAAACGGAGCTGGAGGAAACAGGCTCCCTGACCTTAGACTATACTACAAAGCTACAGTAATCAAGACAATATGGTACTGGCACAAAAACAGAAATGTAGATCAATGGAACAGGATAGAAAGCCCAGAGATAAACCCACGCACATACGGTCACCTTATCTTTGATAAAGGAGGCAGGAATATACAGTGGAGAAAGGCCAGCCTCTTCAATAACTGGTGCTGGGAAAACTGGACAGGTACATGTAAAAGTATGAGAATCAATCACTCCCTAACGCCATACACATAAATAAGCTCAAAATGGCTTAAAGACCTAAATGTGGGTGTGGGGTTGAGCCAGTTGTGAGACCCAGAGCTGCGGACGGGCACGTGGTCCAGCGAGCAGGCAACAGAGCGGCGGGCATCGGGTTCAGGAGCCGAGCGCTGGCCCCACGTCAAGTCGGGGTGAGCCGCGCCACAGCCGCCGCCACCACCGCCTCCCGCCCGCAGCCAGCGACCTGCCGCGGGCACGCCCCCACTCTGCACTGTCTCTGATGGCGTCCGTCTCCGGGGCCGTGGCGAAGCACGAGCAGATCCTGGTCCTCGACCCGCCCACAGACGTCAAGTTTAAAGTAATGCTGCAGCCTTTTGACTATGACCCCAATGAGAAGAGTAAACACAAGTTTATGATACAGACCATCTTTGCTCCACCAAACTTTTCAGATATGGAAGCCGTGTGGAAAGAGGCAAAACCCGATGAATTGATGGATTCTAAACTGAGATGTGTATTTGAAATGCCTAATGAAAATGATAAATTGGATGACAGTGAACCCAGCAAAGCCGTTCCCCTGAACGCTGCAAAGCAGGACGGGCCCATGCCAAAGCCACACAGTGCTTCCCTCAATGATACTGAGACGAGGAAGGTCATGGAAGAGTGAAAGAGGCTCCAGGGAGAGATGATGAAGCTATCGGAAGAAAACTGACACCTGAGAGATGAAGGCTTAAGGCTCAGAATGGTAGCACATTTGGATAAACCTGGATACACCTCAGCTGCATCCTTCAGAGATAATGTCACCAGTCCTCTTCCTTCACTTCTTGTTGTAATTGCAGCCATTTTCATTGGATTCTTTCTAGGGAAATTCATCTTGTACAGTGAAGCATGCAGAGTGCTATTTCTTTTTTTTTCTCTTGACCAGAAAAAGATTTGTTAACCTATCATCTCACTGGTGGTGTGGCCCACGGTGACCATTCTTTGTGTGTACAGCATCATATAGGCCTCGCCTGCAACAGTCTCATGGTTAGAAACCCAGTAAGAGCAGAGTGTAGGGCTCCCGGACAGCGTGAACATCACCAGACCATACCTAGCAGGTGTCATTGCACATTCAGTCCTTAATGAAATTCATAAATAAAGAATTGTTCTTTCATTGTTGTTTTAATAAGAGTTCAAGAATTGTTCAGTCTTGTAAATGTTATTTTAATGATCCCCTTAAATTTTATCTGTTGCTGTTACCTCTTGAAATATGATTTATTTAGATTGCTAATCCCACTCATTCAGGAAATACCAAGAGGTATTCTGTGGGGAAATGGTGCCTCTTACAGTGTAAATTTTCTCCTTTACCTTTGCTAATACCATGGCAGAATTTTTCTTATCCCTTGTGAGGCAGCTGACTGAGTTTTTCATCCTTCCAACCCTGTCCCATGTTATTTAACACAAAAATAATAAAACTGTTAACAGATTCTTGCTCAGAAAAAAAAAAAAGACCTAAATGTAAGGCCAGAAACTATCAAACTTAGAGGAAAACATAGGTAGAACACTCCCTGACATAAATCACAGCAAGATCCTTTTTGACCCACCTCCTAGAGAAATGGAAATTAAAACAAAAATAAACAAATGGGACCTAATGAAACTTAAAAGCTTTTGCACAGCAAAGGAAACCATAAACAACACCAAAAGACAACCCTCAGAATGGCGGAAAATATTTGCAAGTGAAGCAACTGACAAAGGATTAATCTCCAAAATTTATAAGCAGCTCATGCAGCTCAGTAACAAAAAACAAACAACCCAATCCAAAAATGGGCAGAAGACCTAAATAGACATTTCTCCAAAGAAGATATACACATTGCCAACAAACACATGAAAGAATGCTCAACATCATTAATCATTAGAGAAATGCAAATCAAAACTACAATGAGATATCCTATCACACCAGTTAGAATGGCCATCATTAAAAATCTAGAAACAATAAATGCTGGAGAGGGTTTGGAGAAAAGGGAACACTCTTGCACTGCTGGTAGGAATGTGAATTGGTACAGCCACTATGGAGAACAGTATGGAGGTTCCTTAAAAAACTACAAATAGAACTACCATATGACCCAGCAATCCCACTACTGGGCATATACCCTGAGAAAACCATAATTCAAAAAGAGTCATGTACCAAAATGTTCATTGCAGCTCTATTTACAATAGCCAAGAGATGGAAACCACCTAAGTGTCCATCATTGGATGAATGGATAAAGAATATGTGGCACATATATACAATGGAATATTGCTCAGCCATAAAAAGAAACGAAATTGAGCTATTTGTAATGAGGTGGATAGACCTAGAGTCTGTCATTCAGAGTGAAGTAAGTCAGAAAGAGAAAGACAAATACCGTATGCTAACACATATATATGGAATTTAAGAAAAAAAATGTCATGAAGAACCTAGGGGTAAGACAGGAATAAAGACACAGACCTACTAGAGAATGTACTTGAGGATATGGGGAGGGGGAAGGGTAAGCTGTGACAAAGCAAGAGAGAGGCATGGACATATATACACTACCAAACGTAAGGTAGATAGCTAGTGGGAAGCAGCCGCATAGCACAGAGATATCAGCTGGGTGCTTTGTGACCACCTGGAGGGGTAGGATAGGGAGAGTGGGAGGGAGGGAGATGCAAGAGGGAAGAGATATGGGAACATATGTTTATGTATAACTGATTCACTTTGTTATAAAGCAGAAACTAACACACCATTGTAAAGCAATTATACTCTAATAAAGATGTAAAAAAATATAAAACAAAGAATAAGTGGGGCAGATTATATGCTTTTAATATGGAGGAAGGGTCCACAAACCAAGGAATGCAGGAGGCTTCTAGAAGATGGAAAGGACTAGGAAAGAGAGATGCAGCACCACCAACAAATTTTATACTTCTGACCTCCAGAACTATTAAGATAATTCATTTGTTTTAAGCCACAGAGTTTGTTCTAATTTGTTACAACAACAATAGGAAATTAATATAAGTTGTGATGCCTGGAAGTAGTGTGCTGCTGTAAGAAATACTTAAAAATTATGGAAGTCAAAACTTAAAAACAATTGTGGAAGTTGCTTTGTAATGGGCTGTGAGAAGATGCTGGAAGAATTTAGAGGAACGTGATAGATACAGCCTTGACTGCTTTGAACAAACTGTTAGTAAAAATGTGCGTATTAACAATTCCGCTAGTGAGGGCTCAGAAGGAAGTGAGGAGCACAGCAGAGAAAACGTATAGTGCCTTAGGGAACACTTAAATCATTATAACAGACTGTTGGTAGAAATATGGATGTTAAAGGTGCTGCTGATGAATACTCAGAAGGAAATAATGAACATGTTATTAGAAACTGGAGAAAAGGGGATCCTTGTTATATAGTGGCAGAAAGTGTATCTGAATTGTGTTATCCAGTTAGGTGGGAAGCAGAACTTGTAAGCAATTAACTTGGTTATTTAGCTGAGATTTCCAAGCAAAGTAGTAAAGGTATTGATTTGTTTCTTCTTGGTGCCTATAATGAAATGTGAGAGGAAAGAGAGAAATTGTTGAAAGAACTGTTAAGCAAAAAGGAACTAGGATTTCTAGTACTATATAATTTAGGAAATTCTCAGCCTATGCAGGTTGCAAAAATTGCTAAAATTAGGAGATTCACTGTCAGGAAGGCATGCTCTGAAGAGAAATCCAAGGGTGTGGCTGGACAGCCTTTTGCCAGTGGTTCATAACGATCAGGAGATCACAGTATTCAGTTATACAGGAGGATCTTTAAAGAGGTTAGGTATGTGACTTATGGATCCCCTTAGCTGTCTCAGTAGAAGCCAGAATTAGAGAGGGGATGGTTAAGGCAATTATTTAGGAATGACTTGTGGAGGATCCTCTTGCCTAATGGAATGAATCTTAGTGATATACCTGGGAGACCCACAAAATTTTGAGGATGTTATACCAATATAAACACTGACAGCTTGGCCTAAAAGGAACAGAGAGAAGAGGAAATAAAAGCAGGCTGTCAGACTCCCACAATTCTACAAGCAGAATACAGGCTGATAAAACTACTCAACTTCAAACACATGCTACTTTTCACAAAAAAGGAAGGATGACTCAGAAGGTGGAGCTGCAAGCCCAAAGGATTGTTTTCTAGATTCACAGGTGAATAGGTAGTAAGGAATTTTACCCTACAATGAATTATAGCAAGAGACTCATCCATACCTAACTTAGCTGATTTAGATGATGAGATTTGGGACTTCTGAGCAGATGATAATTAGATGAGATTTTGGATGTGAATTGATGCTATAATCGGTTGAGACTTTGGGGGAGCTTGAAATAGGATGGATGTACTTTGCATGTGGGATAGATGTAAATCTTTTGGGGTCAGAGAGTGAACTGTGGTAGACAGAATAATGACCCTGAAGATGTCCATGTCCTAATCTCCCAAACCTGTAAACATGTTAAACTACAAGGCAAAAGTACATACAACTTGTCAGTTATTTTGTAGGATTCAGTCAGCTTGGGTTTTTCTTATGTCTTCTCATGATTATATTTAGGTTAAACATTTTTAGGAAGAAGTGATGCTGTACCCCTCTCAGTGCATCATACTAGTGATACAAGATGTTGCTATATCTTATTACTGGTGATGCCAGGCTTTTCCACCGTAAAGATATTATTTTCCCCTTATCATTAATAAATATCTTGTTGTAAGATATTTGAGGCCATGCAGACATCCTGATTTTCGCCATTTTTTCACCCACTAATTTTAGTATTTATCAATGATTCCTGCCTGCAAATTACTGTAGTAATTTTCTATTTTGCTCATTTCTTTTACATTTGTTAATTAAAATCCTACTGTAAGAAAGAGCTATTCCTTCTCCATTGTGTGTGTGCATTTGTTGGTGTACATCAGTCTGGAATCATAGATATTTATTTTATTCTATGGGTTATAATCCAGTAATGTCATTATTTAATTTGTTGCTCAAATGTTCCCATTTTGACCACTGGGATCACTTTCATGTTGGCTCCCACGTTCTTTCATCACATTCTTATAATTTTTTTAGCCCTTCCTTACTTTTTGGCACCATAAGATATTCCAGTTTCACTTTGTATTTTCCCTGTCCCAGCCCTGGAACCAGCTATTTCTCCAAGAAGCACTGGTTATTTTATAGGAGAACTGTATTCAGAAACCAAGGCCTGGGTGCTAAGTGTGCTCATTGTTACTAGAGTGGCACTGCTTCTAGGTATTCTATGGATACACAAACACATCTATATTTACTTCTGTATCTATCTGTATATTTTTAAAATATGAGTTTTAAAAATATTACTGTTTCCATTCCAATCTAATACCACAGTGATCATTTTAGCCTTCCTCCTTTGCTTATTTGTAAAGTTCTTCTTCAATAGCAAGAAATCTAGTTTTCATTATTCAAAATATATTTAATTATTTATTTAATCCTACAATATAAGTATATTAATTTCAGAGTTGCTAACCCATACCCCTGTAAGCAATACATTTACCAAAGAGAGTAGTGTTTGTATAAAGTTCTTTTTCAACTTTAGTCCTAAAATATACAGTAGAAATACTGTTTTCCAAAATTACTTTTGTTAGTTCTTTTCTTCCTATCCTCTTCTATATGGCTATGTTCCTCATTTGTAATACAATTAGGTTCATTTGTTACTCTTTGTATTTCACTTTGGGTTCTTCTGTCAGGTTGATTTTACTTATATATTTATTTAGTTTTGAGAACATGAAACAATACTATGATTCTATAAGTCAGACCTATGCCAAAAATAAAAGTATATTCAAAGAGTTGCTCCTCTCTCATCCCTGCTACACCATTGTCATTATCCCATCCTTACCAATCCATACCTGCCAAACACATATAGGTAACCAATTCATTAGGTTCTGGATTACCTGTCCTGTATATCTTTGTCACAATAAGCAGATCCATTTCTATTTCCTTACATCCCCTTCTTCCTTAGATAAGGGTAGCATAGTATAGATACACTTCTGCTCTCTGCCTTTTTAACTTGAGAGTATACAATAGAAAGCATTCCATATGAGATCTTCATTTAAAAAAATTTATAATATACTTTATTTGACCCAATATATCCAAAACATTATCATTCCCACATGTAATAAATATGAAAATTTTGAGTTGGTTTACACTTTCCAAATTTTTATTTTGAAATAAAATAGATTCACAGGAAATTGCAGAGATAGCACAGAGAGGTTGCACATACCTCTCACCCAGTTTCTCCCGAAAGGGGACATTTTACGTAACTATAGTACAATATCTAAACTAGGAAAATAACATTAGTACAATGTATATAAATAGTGCTATGCCATTTTATCACACGTGTAGGTTCATGTAACCACCACTACAGTCAAGATACTATTCCACCATTCAAATTATCTCTCATGCTACCCCTTTATAGTCATACCCACCATCCTCCACCCCTATCATCACCTAAACACTTGCAACCACTAATCTGTTTTAAAAAAACAGATTAGTGTTTAAAATTACTATTTAAAAATCTCTATAATTTTTTCATTTTGAGAATGTTATATGAATGGAATAAGCAGTATGTAACTTTTTGAGATAGGCTTTTTCACTCAGTATAATAACCATGAGATCCATCCAAGTTGTTGTGTGCATCAATAATTCATTCTTTTTTACTATTGAATAGTATTCCACAATATGAGTTACTGTAATTTGTTAACCATTCACCCATTGAAGGACATCTGGGTTGTATCCAGTTTTTGGCTATTACAAATAAACATGCTATGTACATACCTGTAGAGGTTTTGTGTGAACATGTTCTCATATCTCAGGGATAAATGCCCAGGAGTGTAAATGATAGGTTGTATAATAAGTACATAGTTACATTTTTTTTTTCTTAAGAAACTGCTAAACTTTTCAAGAGTAACTGTATCATTTTATGTTCTTACCAGAATTGTAGGAGAGCTCCAATTTCTGTGTACCCTGGTCAGCATTTGGTGTTATCACTATTTTTTAATTGTTTTAATGGATATGCAGTGATATCTCATTGAGGCGTTAATTTGCATTTCCCTAATGGCCAGTGATCTTGGACATCTTTTCATGTGTTTATTTGTCATACATACATCCTTTTCATGTCTTTTGTTCATTTTATAATTGGATTGTCTGATTTTTTTACTGTTCAGTTTTGAGAGTTCTTTGTATATTCCAGATATGAGTCCTGTATCAGATACATAGTTTGCAAATATTTTCTCCATGTTGGTAGCTTGTTTCTTCATCTTTTTAATAGGGTCATTTACAGAGCAAATGTTTTTAATTTTGATGAAGTTCAATTTATTAATTTACTTCTTTAATGGTTTGTGCTTTGGGTGTAATGTCTAAAAACTGCTCAGTAAGGTTCTTCAGTAGGTCCATCTATTTTCTCTTATGTTATCTTCTAAAAGTTCTATAGTTTACATTTATGTATGATGATTTTAAGTTAATTCTTGTATAAGATGTGAGGTTTAGGTCAATGTTCACTTTTGTTGCCTATAGACATGCAATTTCTCCACCATCAATTGTTGAAAAGATTATCCTTCCTCCCTTGAAATGCTTTTGTGCTTTTATCAAAAGCAATTTGGCCATACTTTGCAAGGCTATTTATAGCCTATTCTCTTCCCTTGATCTATGTGTCTATCCATCTGCCAGTATCACACTGTTTGACTACTGAAGCAATATAGTAAGCATTAATAATATCTCCCCATTTATTCTTCATTTTAAAAATTGTGTTAGCTCTTCTAGTTCTTTTGTGTTTATGTGTGTGTATTATACACACACACACACACACACACACACATATATATACATATGTATGTGTATATATGTATATATATATACCTACGTCAGTATAATCTTGTCCCTATCTACAAAAAATCTTGCTGGGGCTTTGATATTAATTACCTGAAGCTTATATATATATATATATTTGGAAAGAAATTACAATCTTTACTATGTTGAGTTTTCTACTCCATGAGTACAATATGTCTCTTAGTTTATATTTTCTTTGAGTTTTTAAATCAGCATTCTGTAATTTTCAGCATATAAATCCTCTAAATGTTTTATTAGACATATACCTAAGCATTTCAGTTGTTTTGAGAGGTTGTAGATGGTACTGTACTTTTAATTTCATTTTCCATACCGTCATTGCTAGTATAAAAAATGCAACTGATTTTTGAATGTTGGCCTTATATTCTGTAATCTTGATAAACTCCCTTTTTATTTCTGGAAATTTTTATTTTTATACCCGCCTTAGGATTTTCTATGCAGACGAACATGTCATCGGCAAATGGGGAAAGTTATATTTCCTCCTATCGGAACTATATGTGTTTTATTTACCTTTTTTTTTAACTTTCTAAAGTTACTTTATTTTTTGATTAAAGTATATAGTTGATTTATTTATGTTGTGTTAGTTTCAGGCATATATCAAAGTGATTCAGTTTCATATACATATATACATATATATATATATATATATATATACACATGAAGTACTATATACGAAATATATATATATATATATATATATATATATATATATATATATATACTCTTTTCAGATTCATTTTCCTTATAGGTTACTACAAAATATTGAGTATAGTTCTCTGTGCTATACAGTAGGTCCTTGTTATTTATCTTTTTATATATAGTAGTGTGTATATGTTAATCCCAAACTCCTAATTTATCCCTCCCCCACCCTTTCCCGTAAATTCCATTACTATGTTGAATTGCAGTGGCAAGAGCAAGCATTCTTGTGTTATTCTCAATCTTAAAGGAAAGCATTCAGCATTTTGCCATTAAGTATGATGTTAGCTACAGGGTATTTTTTTAAAGATGTTCTTTACCAAACTGAGGTGATTATTCCTTATTCCTAGTTTGTTGAGTTTTGTTTGCTTTTATAAATGTGTGTTGATCTTTTCAAATACTTATTCTGTATAAATTGATATGATTGATATGTTTATGTAATTTTGCTTCTTCAGCCTGTTAATATGGAAAAAATTTTTAACATCTTTATCGTAGTATAATTGCTTTACAATGGTGTGTTAATTTCTGCTTTATAACAAAGTGAATCAGCTATACATATACATATGTTCCCATATCTTTTGCCTCTTGCGTCTCCCTCCCTCTCACCCTCCCTATCCCACCCCTCTAGGTGGTCACAAAGCACTGCTGATCTCCCTGTGCTATGCAGCTGCTTCCCACTAGCTAGCTATTTTACATTTGGTAGTGTATACATGTCCATGTCATTCTCTCACTGATTTTAAAATCAACTGAACCACCTTGCATTCCAGGAATAAATCCCATCTGATTATGGTGTATAGTGTTTTTTTTTTTAATTTTTCTGAATTCTATCCTCAAACTTTTTGTTAGTGATATTTGCACTTATATTTATGAGGGATATTGGTCTATAATTTTCTTTTTTTGTATTAGCTTCTTTGCCTGGTTTTTGTGTCAGGCAAATACTGCCTTCATACAATGTGTTGGGAAGTGTTTTCTCCTATTCTGTTTTCTAGGAGAGATTTTATAAATTGATGTTAATTTTTCTTTAAACACTTGGTATAATTCTCCAGTAAAATTATCTGGGCCTAAACATTTCTTTTTCAGAGAGTATTCAAATATGAATTCAATATCCTTAATAGTTTTAGGGCTATTCAAATGGTCAATTTCATATTGGGTGAGTTTTAGTAGTTTGTACTTTTTAAGGAACTCATCCATTTCATCTAAGTTATCAAATTTATGCACATAGAATTGTTCATATTATTCCCTTATTATCCTTTCCAGATCCACATGATTAGTATGATATCCTCCATTTTGGTAATTTGTGTCTAATCTATTCCTTTGTTTCGTTAGCCTTCTAAAAGATTGTTAATTTTATTGATTTTTGGATATTGGTTCTCTGTAACCAACTCTTTCATTGATTTTCTCTTTTGTCTTTATGGTTTCAATTCCAGGGATTTTTATGTTATCTTCATTATTTATATTTATTATTTCCTTCTTTCTACTTGCTTTGGATTTATATTGCTCTTATTTTTCTAAGTTCCTGAAGTGACATTTTGGTTTATCGACTTCAGACCTTTCCTCTTTTCTAAGGCAAGCATGCAATCCTACGAGTTTCCCTCTCAAACAAACTGATTTAGCTGCTTTCCATAAATTTTGATATATTTATACTGTCACTCAGTTCAATGTAATTTCTTATTTCTCTTGAGACTCCTTACCTACTCACAGATTATTGAGAAGTGTGTTTAATATTTAAGTCTTTGGAGATTTTTCACCTTGCCCTTCTTTTTTTCCAGCTTTATAAGTTATGATTGACATATAACATTGTGTAAGTTTAAGGTGTACAGTGTGCTGATTTGATACACTTGTATACTGCAAATGGTTACCCCCATAGCATTAGCTAGCACCTCCGTCCCATCACATAATTACCATTTCTTTTTTGTGATTAGAACATATAAGATCCACTCTCTTAACAACTTTCCAGTATATAATAAAGTATTATTAGCTATAATCACCATACTGTACACTAGATCCCCAGAACATATTAATCTTATAACAGGAAGTTTGTACCCCTTAACAGTATTTCCCCATTTCCCTTAACTCCCAGTTCCTGGTAATCACCACTCTACTCTCTATTTCTCTGAGTTTGGCTGTTTTAGATTCCACAAATAAGTGATATCATATGGTATTTTTTTTCTCTGTCTTATTTATTTCACTTAGCATAATGCCTTGAAGGTTCACCCAGTTATTGCATAGCAGCAGAATGTCCTTCTTTCTCATGGCTGAATATATGTTATATTTAACCTCACAACTTCTTCATTCACTCATATTATGTAAAATCTCACAACTTCTTTATTCATTCATCTGTGATGGACACTTAGGTTGTTTTTATATCTTGGCTATTGTGAATCATGCTGCAATGAACATGCGGGTGTGGCTATCCCTTCAAAATCAGTTTTATTTACTTTGGATATATACCCAGGAGTGAGATTGATAGATCATATGGTAGTTTTATTTTTAATTTTTTGACAAATTGCCATACTATTTTCCATAGTGGCTG
This sequence comes from Lipotes vexillifer, assembly GCF_000442215.2. Lineage (NCBI taxonomy): Eukaryota > Metazoa > Chordata > Mammalia > Artiodactyla > Lipotidae > Lipotes > Lipotes vexillifer. The sequence continues at coordinate 1,104,307 of NW_006769335.1, forward strand.
TACCAATTTACACTCCCACTAACAGTGCACAAGGGTTCCCTTTTCTCCACACCTTTGCTAACACTTGTTATCTCTTGTCTTTTTGATAATAGCCATTCTAACTGTTGTGAGGTGATATCTTATAGTAGTTTTGATCTGCATTTCACTGATGATTAGTGATGTTGAATATCTTTTCATGTACCTGTTGGCCAATTGTATATCTTCTTTGGAAAACTGTCTATTCAGTTCCTCTGCCCATTTTTCAATCGGGTTGTTTGTTTTTTTACTAATGAGTTGTATGAGTTCTTTATATATTTTGGTTAGGAACTCCCCTGGTGGTGCAGTAGTTAAGAATCCATCTGCCAATGCAGGGCACAGTGGTTCAATCCGTGGTCTGAGAAGATCCCATATGCCGTGGAGCAACTAAGCCCGTGAGCCACAACTACTGAGCCTGTGCTCTAGAGCCCGTGAGCCACAACTACTGAAGTCTGCATGCCTAGAGCCCGTGCTCCACAACAAGAGAAGCCACCGCAATGAGAAGCCCGCACACTGCAATGAAGTGTAGTTCCCCTTGCCACAACTAGAGAAAGTCTGTGCACAGCAACGAAGAGCCAATGCAGCCAAAAATAAATGAATAAATAAATTTATCAAACAACACAAAAGAAAAAACCCACTGAACTGTACACTTATATATTTTGGTTGTTAACCCCTTACCCAATATATGGTTTGCAAACAATCTCTCCTATTCCATATGTTGCCTTTTCATTTCATTGTCTATTTCTTTTGCTGTGCAGAAGCTTTTTAGTTTGATATAGTTCCACTTATTTTTTCTTTTGTTGCTTATGCTTTTGGTGTCATATACAGGGAATCACTACAAAGATCAATGTCAAAGAGCATTTTCCCTATGTTTTCTTCTAGGAGTTTTACAGTTTCAGATCTCATGTTTAAGTCTTTATTCCATTTTGAGTTAAGTGTAAGATAGGGTTCCAATTTCACTCTTCTGCATGTGGTAATCCAGTTTTTCAGCACCATTTATGGAAGAAACTATCCTATCCCCAATGAGTATTCTTGTCAAATACTAGTTGACTATATGTGCATATGGGTATTTCTGGGCTCTTGATTCAGTTCCATTTGCCTGTGTGTCTATTTTTATGCCAGTAACATAGTTTTGATTACTGTAGCTTTAAAATAGCATAGTTTGAAATCAAATAGTATGATGCCATCAGCTTTGCTCTTCTTTCTCAGGATTGAAAGTGGATCCAGTAATTCCACTCCTGGGTATATATCCAAACAAAACAAAAAACACTAATTTGAAAAGATATACACATCCCAACATTCGTAGCAGAATTATTTACAATAGCCAAGATATGGAAGCAAAATAAGTGTCCATCAACAGAGGAAAGGATAAAGAAGATGTGATATATATACACCTACACACACACACTCAGCCATAAAAGGAATGAAATCTTGCCATTTGCAGCAACACAAATGGACTTGGAAGGTAGTATGCTGAGCGAAATAAGTCAGACAAAGAAAGACAAATACTGTATGCTATCACTTATATGTGGAATCCAAAACATACAACAAACTAGCGAATATAACAAAAGAGGCAGATTCACAGATATAGAGAACAAACTAGTGGTAACCAGTGGGAGAGGGAAGGGGGAGGGAGGTGATTAAGATGTACAAACTATTATGTATAAGTTACAAAGACATATTGTACAACACGGAATATAGCCAAGATTTTATCATAACTATAAATGGAGTATAGCTTTTTATAATTATGAACCACTATATTGTACATCTGTAGCTAATATAATATTGTACATCAACTATACTTCAATACAAAATAAATATAAAAATAATAATAATTAAAAAAAGAAAGTGAAACAGGCTTATTGCTGATATGGAGAAAGTTTTAGTGGTTTAAGTAAAAGATCAAACCAGCCACAAAATTCCCTTTAGCCAAAGCCTAATCCAAAGCAAAGTCCAAACTCTTCAATTCTGAGAAGGCTAAGAGAGGTGAGGAAGCTCTAGAAGAAAGGTTTGAAGCTATAAGAGGTTGGTTTGTGAGGTTTAAGTTAAGGAACTGTTTCCATAACATAAAAGGGCAAGGTGAAACATCAAGTGTCAAGGGCTGATGTAGAAGCTGCAGTGAGTTATCTAGAAGATATAGCTGAGAGAATGAAGGTGGTTACACTAAACAACAGATTTTCAATATACACAAAACAGTCATGTTGGAAGAAGATGCCATCTAGGACTTTCACAGCTAGAGAGGAGAAGTCAATGCCTGGCTTTGAAGCGTCAAAGGACAGTCCAAGTCACTTGTTAGGGGTGAATGCAGCTGGTGACTTTAAGTTGAAGCCAATGTTCATTTATCATTCTGAAAATCCTAGGGCTCTTAAGAATTATGCTAAATCTACTCTCTGTTTACAACATAGTTTACTGAATATTTTAAGCCTACTGTTGAGACCTACTGCTCAGAATAAAAGATTCCATTCAAAATATGACTGCTCATTAACAATGCACCTGGTTACCCAAGAGCTCTGATGGAGATGTATAATGACATTAATGTTTTCGTGCCTGCTAACACAACCTTCATTCTGAAGCCCATGGATTAAAGAGTAACTTCAACTTTCAAGTCTCATGATTTAAGAAATAGATTTCATGAGGCTATAGCTGACATAGATAGGGATTCCTCTGACGGATCCTGGCAAAGTAAATGAAAACCTTCTGGAAAGAATTCACCACTCTAGATGCCATTAAGAACATTTGTGATTCATGAGAAGAGGTCAAAATATCAACATTAACAGGAGTTTGAAAGAAGTTCATTCCAACACTCATGGATGACTTTGAGGGGTTCAACACTTCATTGGAGGAGGAACTGCAGATGTGATAGAAATAGCAAGAGAACTAAAATTAGAACTGGAGTCTGAAGATGTGACTGAATAGCTGCATTCTCATGATAAAACTTTAATGGATGGGAGTTGCTTGTTATGGATGAACAAAGAAAGTAATTTCTGAAGATGGAATCTACTCCTGGTGAAGATGCTGTGAATATTGTTGAAATGACCACAAAGGATTTAGAATATTACAAATAAACTTAGTTGATGAAGCAGTGGCTGGTTTTGAGAGGATTGACTCCAATTTTGAAAGAAGTTCTAAGGTGGATAAAGTGCTATCAAACAGCACTTCATACTACAGAGAAATCTTTTGTGAAAGGAAGAGTCAATTGATGTGGCAAACTCCACTGTTGTCATAATGTTAAGGAATTGCCATAGCCACCCCAATCTTCAGCAACCTACACCCTGATCAGTCATCAGCCATCAACATTGAGGCAAGATCTTCCACTAGCCAAAAGATTACAACTTGCTGAAGGCTCAGATGATGGTTAGTATTTTTTAGCAATAAATAATTTTTAAATTAAGGTACATACATTTTTTTAGACATAATTTTATTGCACACTTGATGGACTACAGTATAGTGTAAACATAACTTACATGCACTGGGAAACAAAGTTTGTGTGACTCACTCTATGGCAATATTCACTTTATTGCAGTGGTCTGTAACTGAACCCACAATACCTCCAAGGAATGCCTATATATATCTGTTAGTTCCATTTGGCCTAAAGTATGGTTCAAGCTCAACATTTCCTGTTTATATTCTGCCTGGATGATATATCCATTGTTGAAAGTGAGGTAAAGTCCTCTACCATTACATTTTTCTCTGTTTCTCTCTTCAGATTTGTCAGTGTTTGCTTAATATATTTAGGTGCTCCACTCTTGGGTGCAAATTTATTCATAATTGTTAAATATTCTTGATGAATTGACTCCCTTATGATTATATAATGACCATCTTTGCCTTTTTTTAAACATTTTTGGTTTAAAGTCTATTTTGTCTGATATAAGTATAAGATACTCATGCTCTCTCTTGGTTTCTATTTGCGTGGAATATCTTTTATCCTCCTTTCACTTTGAGCTTGTGTGTGTCCGTAAAGCTGAAGTGAATCTCCTTTAGTAGGCATATAGTGTGGGGTCTTATTTTTTTTTAATCCATCCAGCCACTCTATGCCTTTTGATTGAAGAATTCTATTATCATTTAGAGTAATTACTGACAGGTAAGGACTCAACTAATGCCATCTGATTGTTTTTTGGCTGTTTTCTAGTTCTATTTTTCTTTCTTCCTTTCTTTGCGGCCCTCCTTTGTAAACTGATGATTTTCCACAGTAGTATGTTTTGATTCCCTTCTCTCTTTTTTTTTTTCATCTTTATTGGAGTACAATTGCTTTACAATGGTGTCTTAGTTTCTGCTTTATAACAAAGTGAATCAGTTATACATATACATACGTTCCCATATCTCTTCCCTCTTGCATCTCCCTCCCTCCCACCCTCTCTATCCCACCACTCTAGGTGGTCACAAAGCACTGAGCTGATCTCCCTGTGATATGTGGCTGTTTCCAACTAGCTAGCTATTTTACGTTTGGTAGTGTATATATGTCCATGCCACTCTCACTTTGTCACAGCTTACCCTTCCCCCTCCCCATATCCCCAAGTCCATTCTCTAGTAGGTCTGTGTCTTTATTCTTGTCTTACCCCCAGGTTCTTCATGACATTCTTTTCTTAAATTCCATATATATGTGTTAGCATATGGTATTTATCTTTCTCTTTCTGACTTACTTCAATCTGTATGACAGACTCTAGGTCCATCCACCTAACTACAAATAACTCAATTTCGTTTCTTTTTATGGCTGAGTAATATTCCATTGTATATATGTGCCACATCTTCTTTATCCATTCATCCGATGATGGACACGTAGGTTGCTTCCATCTGGCTATTGTAAACAGAACTACAATGAACATTTTGGTACATGACTCTTTTTGAATTATGGTTTTCTCAGGGTATATGCCCAGTAGTGGGATTGCTGGGTCATATGGTAGTTCTATTTGTAGTTTTTTAAGGAACCTCCATGCTGTTCTCCATAGTGGCTGTATCAATTCACATTCCCACCAGCAGTGCAAGAGTGTTCCCTTTTCTCCACACCCTCTCCAGCATTTATTGTTTCTAGATTTTCTGATGATGGCCATTTGACTGGAATGAGATGATATCTCATTGTAGTTTTTATTTGCATTTCTCTAATGATTAATGATGGTGAGAATTCTTTCATGTGTTTCTTGGCAATCTGCATATCTTCTTTGGAGAAATGTCTATATATGTCTTCTGACCATTTTTGGATTGGGCTTTTGGTTTTTTTGTTATTGAGCTGCATGTGCTGCTTATAAATTTTGGAGATTAATCCTTTGTCAGTTGCTTCATTTGCAAATATTTTCTGCCATTCTGAGGGTTGTCTTTTGGTCTTGTTTATGGTTTCCTTTGCTGTGAAAAAGCTTTGAAGTTTCATTAGGGCACATTTGTTTATTTTTGTTTTTATTTCCATTTCTCTAGGAGGCGGGTCAAAAAAGGATCTTGCTGGGATTTATATCATAGAGTGTTCTGCCTATGTTTTCCTCTAAGAGATTGATAGTTTCTGGCCTTACATTTAGGTCTTTAATCCATTTTGAGCTTATTTTTGTGTATAGTGTTAGGGAGTGATCTAATCTCATACTTTTACATGTACCTGTCCAGCTTTACGAGCACCATTTATTGAAGAGGCTGTCCTTTCTCCACTGTACATTCCTGCCTCCTTTATCAAAGATAAGGTGACCATATGTGCGTGGGTTTATCTCTGGGCTTTCTATCCTGTTCCATTGATCTACATTTCTGTTTTGGTGCCAGTACCATACTGTTTTGATTACTGTAGCTTTGTAGTATAGTCTGAAGTCAGGGAGCCTGATTGCTCCAGATCCGTATTTCATTCTCAAGATTGCTTTGGCTACTCGGGGTCTTTTGTATTTCCACACAAATTGTGAAATTATTTGTTCTACTTCTGTGAAAAATGCCAGTGGTAGTTTGATAGGGATTGCATTGAATCTGTAGATTGCTTTGGGTAGTAGATTCACTTTCACAATGTTGATTCTTCCAATCCAAGAACATGGTATATCTCTCCATCTATTTGTATCATTTTAATTTCTTTCATCAGTGTCTTATAATATTCTGCATACAGGTCTTTTGTCTTCTTAGGTAGGTTTATTCCTAAATATTTTATTCTTTGTGTTGCAATGGTAAATGATAGTGTTTTCTTGGTTTCAGTTTCAGATTTCTCATCATTAGTGTATAGGAATGCCAGAGATTTCTGTGCATTAATTTTGTATCCTGCTACTTTACCAGATTCATTGATTAGCTCTAGTAGGTTTCTGGTAGCATCTTTAGGAATCTCTATGTATAGTATCATGTCATCTACAAACACTGACAGCTTTACTTCCTCTTTTCCAATTTGGATTCCTTTTATTTCCTTTTCTTCTCTCATTATTGTGGCGAAAATTTCCAAAACTATGTTGAATAAGAGTGGTGAGAGTGTGCAACCTTGTCCTTTTCCTGATCTTAGTGGAAATGCTTTCAGTTTTTCACCATGGAGGATGATGTTGGCTGTGGGTCTGTCATATATGGCCTTTATTATGTTGAGGAAAGTTCCCTCTATGCCTACTTTTGGGAGGGTTTTTATCATAAATGGGTGTTGAATTTTGTCAAAAGCTTTTTCTGCATCTATTGAGATGATCATATGGTTTTTCTCCTTCAATTTGTTAATATGGTGTATCACGTTGATTGATTTGCATATACTGAAAAATCCTTGCATTCCTGGAATAAACCCCACTTGATCATGGTGTATGATCCTTTTAATGTGCTGTTGGATTATGTTTGCTAGTATTTTGCTGAGGATTTTTAAATCTATGTTCATCAGTGATATTGGGCTGTAGTTTTCTTTCTTTCTGAAATACTTGCCTGGTTTTGGCATCAGCGTGATGGTGGCCTCATAGAATGAGTTTGGAAGTGTTCCTCCTTCTGCTATATTTTGGAAAATTTTGAGAAGTATAGGTGTTAGCGCTTCTCAAAATGCTTGATATAATTTGCCTGCGAAGCCATCTGGTCCTGGGCTTTTGTTTGTTGGAAGATTTTTAATCGCAGTTTCAATTTCAATGCTTGTGATTGATCTGTTCATATTTGCTATTTCTTCCTGAATCAGTCTTGGCACGTTGTGCATTTTTAAGAATTTGTCCATTTCTTCTGGGTTGTCCATTTTATTGGCATAGAGTTGCTTGTTGTAATCTCGCATGATCTTTTGTATCTATGCAGTGTCAGTTGTTACTTCTCCTTTTTCATTTCTAATTCTATTGATTTGAGTCTTCTCCCTTTTTTCCTTGATGAGTATGGCTAATGGTTTATCAATTTTGTTTATCTTCTCAAAGAACCAGCTTTTAGTTTTATTGATCTTTGCTATCGTTTCCTTCTTTTTCATTTACTTCTGATCTGATCTTTATGATTTCTTTCCTTCTGCTAACTTTGTGGTGTTTCTGTTCTTTCTCTAATTGCTTTAGGTGCAAGGTTCTGTTGTTTATTCAAGATGTTTCTTGTTTCTTAAGGTAGGATTTTATTGCTATAAACTTCCCTCTTAGAACTGCTTTTGCTACATCCCATAGATTTTGAGTCGTTGTGTCTCCATTGTCATTTGTTTCTAGATGTCTTTTGATTTCCTCTTTGATTTCTTCAGTGATCACTTCGTTATTAAGTACTGTATTGTTTAGCCTCCATGTATTTTTATATTTTACAGATCTTTTCCTGTAATTGATACCTAGTCTCATAATGTGGTGGTGGAAAAGATACTTGATACAATTTCAATTTTGTTAAATTTAACAAGGCTTGATTTGTGACCCAAGATATGATCTATCCTGGAGAATGTTCCATGAGCACTTGAGAAAAATGTGTATCCTGCTGTTTTGGGATGGAATGTCCTATAAATTTCAATTAAGTCCATCTTGCTTAATGTATCATTTAAAGCTTGTGTTTCCTTATGTATTTTCATTTTGGATGATCTGTCCTTCATGAAAGTGGGGTGTTAAAATCCCCTACTATGAATTCGTTACTGCCGATTTCCCGTTTTGTGGCCATTAGTATTTGCCTTATATACTGAGGTGCTCCTATGTTGGGCGCATAAATATTTACAGTTGTTATATCTTCTTCTTGGATCAATCCCTTGATCATTATGTAGTGTCCTTTTTTGTTTCTTGTAATAGTCTGTATTTTAAAGTCTATTTTTTCTGATATGAAAACTGCTACTGCAGCTTTCTTTTGGTTTCCATTTGCATGGAATATATTCTTCCATCCCCTCACTCTCAGTCTGTATGTGTCCCTAGGTCTGAAGTGGGTCTCTTGTAGATGGCATATATATGGGTCTTGTTTTTGTATCCATTCAGCCAGTCTCTGTCTTTTGGTGGAAACATTTAATCCGTTACATTTAAGGTATTATCGATATGTATGTTCCTATTCCTATTTTCTTAATTGTTTTGGGTTCGTTTTTGTAGGTCTTTCCTTCTCTTGTGTTTCTTGCCTAGAGAAGTTCCCTTAGCATTTGTTGTTAAGCTGGTTTGGTGGTGCTAAACTCTCTCAGCTTTTGCTTGTCTGTAAAGGTTTTAATTTTTCCATCTAATCTGAATCGGATTCTTGCTGGGTAGAGTAATCTTGATTGTAGATTTTCCTCCTTCTCACTTTAAATATGTCCTGCCACTCCCTTCTGGCTTGCAGAGTTTTTGCAGAAAGATCAGCTGTTAACCTTATGGGGATTCCCTTGTGTGTTATTTGTTGTTTTTCTCTTGCTGCTTTTAATATGTTTTCTTTGTATTTAATTTTTGACAGTTTCATTAATATTTGTCTTAGTGTGTTTCTCCTTGGATTTATCCTGTACGGAACTCTCTGTGCTTCCTGGATTTGATTAACTATTTCCTTTCCCATATTAGGGAAGTTTTCAACTATAATCTCTTCAAATATTTTCTCAGTCCCTGTCTTTCACTCTTCTTCTTCTGAGACCTGTATAATTCGATGTCTTTTCATTTAATTTTGTCCCAGAGGTCTCTGAGACTGTCCTCAGTTATTTTCATTCTTTTTCCTTTATTCGGCTCTGCAGTAGTTATTTCCACTATTTTATCTTCCAGGTCACTTATCCGTTCTTCTGCCTCAGTTATTCTGCTATTGATCCCTTCTAGAGTATTTTTCACTTCATTTATTGTGTTGTTCTTCGTTGCTTGTTTCATCTTTAGTTCTTCTATTTCCTTGTTTAATGTTTCTTGCATTTCTCTATTCTATTTCTAAGATTTTGGATCATCTTTACTATCATTATTCTGAATTATTTTTCAGGTAGACTGCCTATTTTCTCTTCATTTGTTAGGTCTGGTGCGTTTTTATCTTGCTCCTTTATCTGCTGTGTGTTTTTCTGTCTTCTCATTTTGCTTATCTTACTGTGCTTGGGGTCTCCTTTTTGCAGGCTGCAGGTTCATAGTTCCCATTGTTTTTCGTGTCTGTCACCAGTGGCTAAAGTTGGTTCAGTTGGTTGTGTAGGCTTCCTGGTGGAGGGGACTAGTGCCTGTGTTCTGGTGGATGAGGCTGGATCTTGTTTCTCTGGTGCACAGGTCCATGTCTGGTGGTGTGTTGTGGGGTGTCTGTGGCCTTATTATGACGTTAGGCAGCCTCTCTGCTAATGGGTGGTATTGTGTTCCTGTCTTGCTAGTTGTTTGACATAGGGTGTCCATCACTGTAGCTTGCTGGTCGTTGAGTGAAGCTGGGTGTTGGTGTTGAGATGGAGATCTCTGGGAGATTTTCACCATTTGATATTATGTGGAGCTGGGAGCTCTCTTGTGGACCAGTGTCCTGAAGTTGGCTCTCCCCCCTCAGAGGCACAGTACTGACTCCTGGCTGCAGCACCAAGAGCCTTTCATTCACATTGCTCAGAATAAAAGGGAGAAAAAGTAGAAAGAAAGAAAGAGAGAGGATAAAATAAAGATAAAATAAAATAAAATAATTAAAATAAAAAAATATTATTAAGAAAATAATTTTTTTAAGTAAAAAAAAAATCGTACAGACAGAACCCTAGGACAAATGGTGAAAGCAAAGCTGTATAGACAAAATCTGACACAGAAGCATACACATACACACTCACAAAAAGAGGAAAAGGGGATAAAATAATATATCTTTCACTCAAAGTCCACCTCCTCAATTTGGGATGATTCGCTGTCTATTCAGGTATTCCGCCTATGCAGGGTACATCAAGTTGATTGTGGAGCTTTAATCTGCTGCTCCTGTGGCTGCATGGAAAAATTTCCCTTTCTCTTCTTTCTTCAGACAGCTCCCATGGCTCAGCTTTGGATTTGGCCCTGCCTCTGCATATAGTTCGCCTGAGGGCATCTGTTCTTCGCTCAGACAGGACGGGGTTAAAGAAGCAGCTGCTTCTGGGGCTCTGGCTCACTCAGGCTGTGGGGAGGGAGTGGCACAGAGTGCAGGGCGAGCCTGCAGCAGCAGAGGCCGGCGGGACATTGCACCAGCCTGAGGCACTCCATGTGTTTTCCTGGGGAAGTTGTCCCTGGATCATGGGACCCTCTCAGTGGTGGGCTGCACAGGCTCCCGGGAGGGGAGGTGTGGATAGTGACCTGTACTCGCTCACAGGCTTCTTGGTGGTGGCAGCAGCAGCCTTAGCGTCTCATGCCCATCTCTGTGGTCTGCGCTGTTAGCAACGGCTTATGCCCGCCTCTGGAGCTCCTTTGAGCAGCGCTCTTAATCCCCTCGTCTTGCACACCAGGAGACAAAGAGGGAAGAAAAAGTCTTGTCTCTTCGGCAGGTCCAGACTTTTCCCTGGACTCCCTCCCAGCTACCTGTGGTACACCAACCCCTTCAGGCTGTGTTCACGCAACCAGTCCTCTCCCTGAGATCCGACTGAAACCAAAGCCTCAGCTCCCAGCCCCCACCTGCTGCAGAGGGTGAGCAGACAAGCCTCTCCGGCTGGTGAGTGACAGTGGGCACCCATCCTCTGTGCGGTAATCTCTCCGCTTTGTCCTCTGCACCCTGTTGCTGCGCTCTCCTCCGTGGCTCTGAAGCTCCCCCCCTCCGCCACCCGCAGTCTCCACCCATGAAGGTGATTCCTAGTGTGTGGAAACCTTTCTTCCTTCACAGCACCCTCCCCACTGGTGCAGGTCCCATCCCTATTCTTTTGTCTCTGTTTATTTTTTCTTTTGCCCTACCCAGGTACGTGGGCAGTTTCTTGCCTTTTGGGAGGTCTGAGGTCTTCTGCCAGTGCTCAGAGGGTGTTCTGTAGGAGTTGTTCCACGTGTAGATGTATTTCTGATGTATCTGTGGGGAGGAAGGTGATCTCCACGTCTTACTTTTCCAGCGTCTTCCCCCTCGTCCCCCCAATTCCCTTCTCTTTATCTTTTGTGAATCTACTGCAAGTTTTTGTTTTGTAAGGTTACCCATGAATTTTACATAAATCATCTTATATAACAGTTTATTTTACACTAACAATTTAAGTTTGATCTCATGGAAATACTTTTTACTCCACTCCCCCTTTTATGTTTTTGATGCCACCATTTACACCTCTTTATATTGTTATCCATTAACAAATGGTTGAAGCTACAGCTATTTTTAGTACTTTTGTCCTTTAACCTTTGTACCAGAATTAAGTAGTTCACACATCACCATATTACAGTGTTAGGGTATTATGAATCTGACTATATGCTCACCTTTACCAGTGCATTGTATATTTTCATATAAATGTCTTTATGTTACCAATTAGCATCCTTTGTTTCAGCCTGAATAACTCTTTTCAGCATTTAAGGCATGCTTAGTGATGAAGAATTCCCTCAGCTTTTGTTTATTAGGAAAAATCTTTACTTTGCCTTCAATTCTGAAGGATAACTTTCTTGAGTGAAGTATTTTTGGTTGGCAGTTTCTTTCTTTTAGCACTGTGAATATATCATCCCATTATCTTTTGGCCTCTGCTGAGAAATCCACTGACAGCCTTATGGGCATTTCCTTGTACGAGAGAATTTCTTTTCTTTTGCTGCTTTTAAAATCCTTATCTTAGGTTTTAGATAGTTTTTTTATTATGTGTCTTGGAGAATACTGTCGTGGATTGAAATTTCAAGGTGATCTATTACCTTCATGAACATGGATGTCCAAATCTCTCCCCAGGTGTAAGAAGTTCTCAGCCATTATTTCTTTAAATAAACTTTAAATCCATTTCTCCCTCTTTTCTCCTTCTGGGACTCCAATCATTAGTACATTATTTTTGTTGATATTGTTTCATAAGTCCTGTAGGCTTTCTTCATTACTTTTCATACTTTAAAAAAATTTTGCTCCTCTCATTGGATAAGTTCAATTGGTCTGTCTTCTAGCTCATTAATTCTCTCTTGTGTATGTTCAAGTCTGCTGTTGAAGCTCTTGATTGAATTCTTCAATTCAGTCATTATATTCTTCAGCCCCAAAATTTCTTTTTTATGTTTCTATCTCTTCATTGAACTTCTCATTTTGTTCTCATATTGTTTCCCTGATTTGTTAAATTATTTGTCTGTTTTCTCTTGTAGCTCTCAGGGCACTATAGAACAATTATTTTGAATTATTTGTCAGGCAATTCCTGATCTCCATTTCTTTGGGGCCAACTCTTGGAGGTTTACCATATTCCTCAGATTCTTCATGATCCTGTGTAGCCTTTCATACATGTCTGCTCATTTGAAGAAGCAATCACAACTTCCAGACTTTATGGATTGACATCGGTAAGGGAAGCCTTTCTCCTGTGAGTGGGGGCATGCTGAGTTGTGCTACAACCCTCAGTCTGGTAGTACAGGGTGCTAAGTTTGGAAGCATGTGTCAGGCACCATGGGGGCATGATGTCTCTTTAGCTCAGGCTACTGGGGTCCACAGTATCATCAACTGCATGGTCCTTGGTGGGTACTGTGGGGGTTCAACATAGTTGCAAGGGCTGTTGGGGTCCTAAGTGGCACCTCCAGGTCCAAAAGCTAGGGACCAGTGCAGGCAGCTGTGGTGGCTGGAGCTGGTGTTGTACACACACTCAGCTATAGGGGCCAACTGCAGGTGCCTGTTTATAAGTAAGGGCTAGTTGCAGATAGAAACATAGTGATGGGAACCAGGGCAGGTAGCAAAGGTCAGGGCCAACTATGAGCACACTGGCAGCTGCAGAGGCCCTGGATGTCAGAATGATCTTCTATGGCTGCACACTCTCTCTTCAGGTATGCAGACTTCAAAGGAGGTTAGTGTCAGAGTTGTTAGAGGTGTGCAGGTGCACAGATGGAATGGTGAGTGCTGTTGTGTTCACCAGTGACAGAATGCACGGCCTGATCTGAGCCCATATGCAGCTGTGGGGTCCTTGGCTATTGGTGTACACTCCTGCAGCTGCATAATCTCCTCCTGTGCATTCACACCACAGTGGTGGCTGGTGATGGGAGTTGGGCTGGGAGCATGCAGGCACACAGCTGGAGGTGCTAGTTATGGGTGGGCAGTGGTGCTGGTCAGTGACAGAAGGCAGAGCCTGAGCCAGGTGCACAAGTGGTTGTCATCCATGGCTGCACGCTCTCCCCCCAGGATGTGTGTGCTGTGGTAGAGGCCAAAGATGGTTGTCAGGCCAGTGGTGTGCAGGTGCACAGCTGGGTAGGCTAGCCCACTACTAGCAGAGTAGTGGTGGTGAGCCTAGTGTCTGTAGGTTGGTGTCCTAAACCAGCCTTACTCACACAGCTGCAGGAGCCCACACTGACTAGGGGCATGGCTCTTGGGCTCCAGTGGGGGTGGGGAGGGTCTCAGGCAGCTTGTCTTTTACATTTATGCAGCTGCAGAGATTTTGGATGGCTGCCAGGGTGGTTCCTGGGCACCATCAGGGGTGAGTGGGTTGAGACAATGGAGATGGACTCAGTTGGCTGCCATTAGGGAACATGAATACCTGTGGGGAAAATGCTGGTCAAGATCTACAGTGGGTTCATAGCAGCTGTGCTGGCCACTGGCTTCATCAGTGGTGAAATCTGCTGAGTTTGTCTGCAGAGCAGGTCTCTGTGGACTTTAATCAGTCCCACTGCATGTCTGCTAATAATAGCCACTGCTTTTCATCTTTGTTCCTAGCCAGCTGTACACATCTCAGCTTTGCTGGTCTGGGTGGTGCGAAACTGAAGTGGGACATTTACATACTGCCCTGAAAGGCTGGAGAAGTTGGTCATTCACTCCCTTCTTCCCTTCCAGGCAAGAGGAACCTTTCCTAGCTGGGAAGTTCCTTCTTGGCACTAAACAATGTTGACTTGAAGGATGGGGATGATGTAAACAAAATGCAATTTCTTCCTTCTCTCCTTGTGCAATTATCCACTTTTTGTTGTTGTTGTTGTTGCTCCAGTGTGTTTCTAAAACTTCCGAAGAAGACTATAGAAGCCTCCTAGAGGTGTTTTTGTTCATGGATAGCTATTCAATCATTGTTCTTGTGGGGGGACAGAGAAGCTGGACTCTCTAACATCACCATTTTTTCTGCCAAGCTTCATGTTGCCTTTCTGTTATTGATTTCTAGTTTGATTCCATTGCAGTCAGAGAAAACACATGCATGATTTCAATTTGTAAACAGTTTTGAAGTTTATTTTATAGACTAGAATATTGACTATCTTGGTATGTGACCCATGACCACTTAAAAATCATGTAAATTTTACTGCTGTTGGGTGTAGTATTGTATCAATGTTGATCAGATCCTGTTGGTTGATGGTGCTCTTGATTTCTTATATTTCTTTTTTTTTTTTTTTTTTTTTTTTTTTTTTTTTTTTTTTTTTTTTTTGCGGTATGCATGCCTCTCACTGTTGTGGCCTCTCCCGTTGCAGAGCACAGGCTCCGGATGCGCACGTTCAGTGGGCATGGCCCACAGGCCTAGCTGCTCTGAGGCATGTGGGATCTTCCCGAACCGGGGCATAAACCCGTGTCCCCTGCATCAGCAGGCGGACTCTCAACCACTGCGCCACCAGGGAAGCCCTTGATTTCTTATATTTCTCATTTTCTGCCTAGTTGAATTTTCAGTTCTTGAAAGAGAAGCTTGCTAAAGTCTCCAAGTACAATTATGAATTTTGTATTTCTCATATCAGTTCCACAAGTTTTTGCATCATCTAATTTAAAGTATATATAGTTTTTGGTTTAGTGCATAAACATTTAGGATAGCTATGATTTCTTAAACATTTCTTAGAATTCCAATTTGATTTATCTGTTCTGAGTGCATCACTTTTTAAAGGTTTTTAGTGGTTGTTTTAGGTATTACACTGTATACACATAACTTATCATAGGCTACTAGTGTCAACATTTCATGTCATTGGTGAAATGTATTTAAATCTCTCTTCATTTGATGTTTTTATGCTCCATTAATACCACTGTCTTAAGCATTTTCTTCACATCCACTGAGAACCACATCAGATCATACCATAATTTTTGCTTCATCTCAATAAAGTTGGAAAAATTTATTTTTTGCTCTAAGCATCAAATGTAATTGAGACAAGGGAAAAGCAACAAATAACATACAGGGGAAACCCATAATGTTAACAGCTGATCGTTCAGCAGAAACTCTGCAAGCCAGAATGGAGTGGCAGGACATATTGAAAGTGATGAAGGAGAAAAACCTACAACCAAGATTACTCTACCCAGAAAGGATCTCATTCAAATTTGATGGAGAAATTAAAAGCTTTACAGACAGGCAAAAGTAAGAGAATTCAGCACCACCAAACCAGCTTTACAACAAATGAGAAGGGAACTTCTCTAGGCAGAAAAAATAAGAGAAGCAAATAACCTACAATAACAAACCCAAAACAATTAAGAAAATGGTAATAGGAATATATATATGAATAACTACCTTAAATGTAAATGGTCTAAATGCCCCAACCAAAAGACACAGACTGGCTGAATGGATACAAAAAACAAGACCCATATATATACTGTCTAAGAGAGACCCACTTCAGACCCAGGGACATATACAGACTGAAAGCGAGGGGATGGAAAAAGATATTCATGCAAATGGAAATCAAAAGAAAGTTGGAGTAGCAATTCTCATGTCAGACAAAATAGGCTTTAATCTAAAGACTATTACAAGAGACAAAGAAAGACACTACATAATGATCAAGGGATCAGACCAAGAAGAAGATATAACAATTGTGATCATTTATGCACCCAACGTAGGAACACCTCCAGACATAAGGCAAATGCTAACAGCCATAAAAGGGGAAATCAACAGTAACACAATAATATTAGGGAACTTTAACACCCCACTTTCACCAATGGACAGATCATCCAAAATGAAAATGAATAAGCAAACACAAGATTTAAATGATACATTAAACAAGATGGACTTAATTGATATTTATAGGACATTCCATCCAAAACCAATAGAATACACATTCTTCTCAAGTGCTTGTGGAACATTCTCCATGATAGATCATATCTTGGGTCACAAATCAAGACCTGGTAAATTAAAGAAAATTGAAATCATACCAAGTATCTTTTCCGACAACAACACTATGAGACTAGATATCAATTACAGGAAAAAATCTGTAAAAAATACAACCATATGGAGGCTAAACAATACACTACTAGATAACCAGGAGATCAGGGAAGAAATCAAAGAGGAAATCAAAAAATACCTAGAAACAAACGACAATGAAAACACGATGACCCAAAACCTATGGGATGCAGCAAAAGCAGTTCTAACAGGGAAGTTTATAGCAATACAAGCCTACCTCAAGAAACAAGAAATATCTCAAATAAAAAACCTAACCTTACACTTAAAGCAATTAGAGAAAGAAGAACAAAAAAACGCCCAAAGTTAGCAGAAGGAAAGATATCAAAAACATCAGATGAGAAATAAATGAAAAAGAACTGAAGGAAACGATAGCAAAGGTCAATAAAACTAAAAGCTGGTTCTTTGAGGAGATAAACAAAATTGATAAACCATTATCCAGCCTCATCAAGAAAAAAAGGGAGAAGACTCAAATCAATAGAATTAGAAATGAAAAAGGAGAAGTAACAACTGACATTGCAGAAATACAAAGGATCATGACGGATTACTACAAGCACCTGTATGCCAATAAAATGGACAACCTGGAAGAAATGGACAAATTCTTAGAAAAGCACAACCTTCTGAGACTGCAGCAGGAAGAAACAGAAAATATAAACAGATGAATCACAAGCACTGAAATTGAGACTGTGATTAAAAATCTTCCAGTGAACAAAAACCCAGGACCGGACAGCTTCACCGGCAAATTCTCCCAAACATTTAGAGAATGGCTAACACCTATATTTCTCAAACTCTTCCAAAATATAGCAGAGGGAGGAGCACTCCCAAACTCATTCTACGAGGCCACCATCACGCTGATACCAAAACCAGATAAATGTGTCACAAAGAAAGAAAACTACAGGCCAATAACACTGATGAACATAGATGCAAAAATCCTCCACCAAATACCAGCAAACAGATTCCAAAAGCACATTAAAAGGATCATACCCCATAATCAAGTGGGGTTTATCCCAGGAATGCAAGGATTCTTCAATATATGCAAATTAATCAATGTGATACACCATATTAAACAACTGAAGGAGAAAAACCATATGATCATCTCAATAGATGCAGAAAAAGCTTTTGACAAAATACAACACCCGTTTATGATAAAAACCCTCCAGAAAGTAGGCATAGAGGGAACTTACTTCAACATAATAAAGGCCATATATGACAAACCCACAGCCAACATCATTGTGAATGGTGAAAAACTGAAAACATTTCCATTATGATCAGGAAGAAGACAAGGTTGCCCACTCTCACCAGTAGTAGCTTTGGAAGTTTAAGCCACAGCAATCAGAGAAGAAAAAGAAATAAAAGGAATCCAAAATGGAAAAGAAGAAGTAAAGCTGTCACTGTTTGCAGATGACATGATGCTATACATAGAATATCCTAAAGATGCTACCAGAAAACTACTGGAGCTGACCAATGAATTTGGTAAAGTAGCAGGACACACGATTAAGGCACATATAACTCTTGAATTCCTATACACTCGTGATGAAAAATCTGAAAGAGAAGTTAAGGAAACACCCATTTACCACTGCAACAAAAAGAATAAGATACCTAGGCATAAACCTACCTAAAGAGACCAAAGACCTGTTTGCAGAAAACTATAATACACTGATGAAAGAAATTAAAGATGATACAAACAGATGGAGAGATATACCACGTTCTTGGATTGGAAGAATCAACATTGTGAAAATGACTATACTACCCACAGCAATCTACAGATTCAGTGCAATCTCTATCAATCTACCAATGGCATTTTTTACAGAAGTAGAACAAATAATTTTACAACTTGTATGGAAACACAAAAGGCCCCAAATAGCCAAAGCAATCTTGAGAAGGAAAAACAGAGCTGGAGGAATCAGGCTCCCTGAGTTCAGACTAAATGCTACAAAGCTACAGTAATCAAGACAGTATGGTACTGGCACAAAAAGAAATATGGATCAACGGAGCAGGATAGAAAGCCCAGAGATAAACCCATGCACATATGGTCACCTTATCTTTTTAAAGGAGGCAAGAACATACAGTGGAGAAAAGACAGTCTCTTCAATAAATGGTGCTGGGAAAACTGGACAGCTACATGGAAAAGAATGAAAGTAGAACACTCCCAAACACCATACACAAAAATAAACTCAAAATTGATTAAAGACCTAAATGTAAGGTCAGACACCATCAAAATCTTAGAGGAAAGCATAGGCAGAACACTCTATGACATAAATCACAGCAAGATCCTTTTTGAACCACCTCCTAGAGAAACGGAAATAAAAACAAAACTAAACAAATGGGACCTAATGAAACTTAAAAGCTTTTGCACAGCAAAGGAAACCATAAACAAGACCAAAAGACAACCCTTAGAATGGGAGAAAATATTTGCAAATGAAGCAACTAAAAAAGGATTAATCTCCAAGATATATAAGCAGCTCAATATCAAAAAAAACAACTCAATCCAAAAATGGGCAGAAGACCTAAATAGACATTTCTCCAAAGAATTTATACAGATTGCCAACAAACACATGAAAGAATGCTCAACATCATTAATCGCTAGAGAAATGCAAATCAAAACTACAATGAGATAATATCTCACACCAGTCAGAATGGCCATCATCAAAAAATCTACAAACAGTAAATGCTGGAGCGGGTGTGGAGAAAAGGGAAACCTCTTGCACTGTTGTTGGGAATGTAAATTGATACAGCCACTATGGAGAACAGTATGGAGGTTCCTTAAAAAACTAAAAATAGAAATTCCGTATGACCCAGCAATCTCACTACTGGGCATATACCCTGAGAAAACCATAATTCAGAAAGAGTCATGTACTACAATATTCACTGCAGCTCTATTTACAATAGTCAGGGCATGGAAGCAACCTAAGGGCCCATCGACAGATGAATGTATAAAGAAGATGTGGCACATATATACAATGGAATATTACTCAGCCATAAAAAGAAACAAAATTGAGTTATTTGTAGTGAGGTGGATGGACCTAGAGACTGTCATACACAGTGAAGTCAGAAAGAGAAAAACAAATACCATATGCTAACACATATATATGGACTCCTAAAAATATGTATATGGTTCTGATGAACCTAGGGGCAGGACAGGAATAAAGATGCAGAGGTAGAAAATGGAGTTGAGGACATGGGGAGGGGGAAGGGTAAGCTGGGACGAAGTGAAGAGAGTGGCATGGACATATATACACTACCAAATGTAAAACAGCTAGTAGTGGAAAGCAGCCACATAGCACAGGGATATCAGCTCAGTGCTTTGTGTCCACCTAGAGCAGTGGGATATGGAGTGTGGGAGGGAGATGCAAGAGGGAGGAGATATGGGGATATATGCATACATATAGCTGATCCACTTTGTTATAGAGCGGCAACTCACACAACATTGTAAAGCAATTATATTCCAATAAAGATGTTAAAAAAAAGAAATGTAATTGAGGAATCGAAATGGGAGAATAAAAGTCTATGATGTTTATTCATAATTTTGGTCTTTCTGTTGTTCTTTCTTCTGTCCTGCTAGTCCAAGATCCCTTCTTTAATTGTGCCTTTTTTGTTTAAAGAACTTCCTTTAGCCATTACTTTAGGATAGGTCTGCTGTAACAAATTCTCTTAGCAGTCTGTTGCTTGGATTGCATAATTTGTGTTATTCTATAAGTTCACTGTTTCCTTCTCCTGTCCTCTCTATTGTATTGTTGAGTACATCCACTGAATTTTAAAATTTCACTTATGGCATTTTTCAGTTCATTATTCAGTTCTGTATTTTCACTTGTTTCTTCTTTATATCTTTTATTTCTTTGCCGAGTCTGTGTATTTCTCTGCAGAAATTTTCTATAACTTTGCTGAAATTTTTCCACCTGTTTCAAATGTATTCCTAATTGTGCATTGTAGCATTTTTTATGATGGCTGCTTTAAAATTCTTGTCAGATAATTAACATCTGTGTCATCTGGATGTTGATGTCTTTTGATGGTCTTTTCTCATTCATGTTGAGATATTCCTTGTTCTTGGTATGACAAATAATTTTCAACTGAAGCCTGCACACTTTGGGTATTATGAGAATCTTGTTCTTACTTATATCTTCTATTAGAGCAGACCTCTTCTGATAGTGCCACTGCAGGGGAGGAGGTGCACTACCTTATTACTGCGAGGATGGAGTGGAAGTCCAGATTTTCCCCTTGGCCTGCATTGACATCCCAAAGGGAAGGAAAGACTCCTTGTTAGGAGTAGGTAGGGAAGGAAACACTACCTTGCTACTGCTAGGCAAATGTAGGAGTTTAGGCTCCTCACTAGTCCCTGCTGATACCACTCTGGCTGGAGAAGAAGGGAGTCTTATTATGGTTCCCCACATGGTCTCCTCTCAACCGATACCACAGTGTAGTAGACTTACTACCACAGAGTAATGGTAAAGTCCTGTATTTCTGCCAGGCCTCCTCTGACACTACTCCAGTGCTAAATGGTCATGGGAGTCCAGGTGCTTTATGTGATCTCCATTCACATCATAGGGAGTGGGGGAAGGTATCTCATTACCACAGGTGAGGATGAAAGTCTGGTTCCCCACTTGGCCTCCTTGACACAACCACATGGGGCAGGAAGAGGCTGGTTGAGGTGCCTTGTTACAGACTGGCAAAGATAGAAGTCTAGTCTTTCCACTCAGCATTTTCTGAGGTTGGGGGTGAGTCCTCAAGTTTTTGGTGGCATTTTGTGGTGAAGGGGTTATTATCTAAATTTTTTTTTGTCATTAGGCTGTTCCTTTCCAGTTCCTTTGGACAGAGAGAGCAGGCTTTTGCTGGGACCTCTTTTGACTGTACCCATTGGTGTTCTTAGGCTGTCAGCTTCTACACTACCCAATCTGGAAGACATGAGGCAAAATCAAAACCCTGATGACTTGTGGCCATGTCATTCCTCAGGTCCCAAGGTCCGTATATGGTCTGGTGTGCCTTGTTCCCTTCATGTTTCAGAGTCTTCATTTTTTGTTTTTTTTTAAGTTTTCTTTTTTATATTTTTATCTTATATCAAATCATACTTGATTAATAATGTTGCATTCGTTTCAGGTGTATAGCAAAGTGATTCAGTTATATATATACATGTAATCTATTCTTTTCCAAATTCTTCTCCCGTTTAGGTTATTACAGAATATTGAGCAGCATTCCCTGTGCTATACAGTAGGCCCTTGTCGGTTATCTATTTTAAATATAGCAGTGTGTACATGTCAATCTTAAACTCCCAATCTGCGGGCTTCCCTGGTGGCGCAGTGGTTGAGAGTCTGCCTGCTAATGCAGGGGACACAGGTCCGTGCCCTGGTCTGGGAAGATCCCACATGCTGCGGAGTAGCTGGGCCCGTGAACCATGGCCGCTGAGCCTCCGCGTCCAGAGCCTGTGCTCCGAAATGGGAGAGGCCACAACAGTGAGAGGCCCACGTACCACAAAAAAAAACCCCAAAACTCTCAATCTATCCCTCCCCCCCACCCTTCCCCCCTGGTAACCATAAGTTTGTTCTCTAAGTCTGTGAGGCTTTTTCTGTTCTGTGTTGCTTTTATATAAAATGTCTAGGGTTTTTAGGCCTTCTCAGTAGAGAAAGAAAATATGCAGATTAAAATCTATCAAATATATTAATGCATGTATATATATATATATATGTGTGTGTGTGTGTGTGTATTGTTTTTCTTTGCCAGAATGAAAAAGAAGAAATTATTGAAATGACGTTTGGAACTAGGAGTTGAGAATAAGTAAAGGGTGGAATTATTTTTCATTCTATACTTTCTGCATTGTTGGAAATTTTTACCATGTATATGTATTGCTTATATTTAAATTTTTTTAAAAAACACTTAAAGCAGTAAATACTTTTCAGTTCCTGTCCTAGATGACTTGTCTTGGGAAACAGAAACCACTGTCCACTCTTTCTTCCAAAAACTATCTCCTCTCCAGGAGTCTATGGATCCCCTATCTCCTCATTCTTATGTTACTGAACATTCTTTCTTGATTTGTTTTGTGGTCTTTTCTAATGGCCCTTAAAACATTGGCACTCCCTAGATTTCAATCTTTGGTCTAACATTTATTGTCTTGCTACAAGTATCCCTAGGCAAGACTTGCATGGTTTTAAGCACTGCCTCTATGCTATGGAAGGCCAACTTTTTTTCCTTAATCCTGTTTTATTCCCTGACCTCAGATGTCTCATAGGCATATCTATCTTAACTTGTCCCAAACTGAACTCCTGCTCTTTTTTTCAAATCTTCTTCTCCCTCAGCCTATCCACCACAGTAAATGGAAACTTCATCCTTCTAGTTGCTCTGATATAAAACCTTGAAGTTATCCCTGGCTCCTCTCTCTCTCCCACATTCCACGTGATTTGTTAGCAAGTCCTCTCAGCTCTGCCTTCAAAATTATTTAGAATCTGACCACTTTCTCACCATATCCACTGTTACCACCGTCATCCAAGGTACAAACCATTTCTTGATTGAATTATAGAAACAGGCTCTTAATTAGACTCTTTGTGTCTACCCTTGTTCCCCTACAGCTATTATCCACAAAGCATCCAGAATACTCCTATTAAATATAAGTCAAATCATGTCATTTCTCTAGTCAAAAACCTCATTCTACTCAGATAGTAAAGTCAAAATCCTTCCAATGGGTTCTAAGGCCCTATAGGATCTATTTAGCTTTCCCTCTCCATTTCCTCTCTGAACCATCTTCTTCTGTTTCCTCTTTTGATTAATCCTTCTGGCCTCCTTTTTGTACCATGAACATGATATACACATTTCTGCCTCAGGGATTTTCCACTTACCATTTCTTCAGCCTAGAATGATTTCCCCCCAGATATCTGAATTAACAATTCCTTTATTTCCTATGGGTCTCTGCTCAGAAGTCCTTCTCGATGAGGTCTTCCTGGCCACTGTATTTAAAATGTGAAAACCACTTCTCAACCCTTCCTATTCCCCTTTTCTACTTTACTGTTTGTTCATCTTAATGCTCATTACCATTTAATATATTATATATTTTAGTTATATTGATACTGTTTTTCTAAATTACATGAGGGCTGTATCCCCATGCCTAAAACAGTACCTGGCAAATGTGGATACTCAAAACATATTTTCTGAATGAATGAACCAATCAGTTAATCAATAAATGATATCTGGGCTATAGACCAAGAGTCAGAAAATTACAGCCCACAGGTCTGCTGCCAGTTTTGTCAATAAAGTTTTATTGGAAAATTCATTAGTTTATGTTATCTATGACTGCTTTCCCGATACAAAGGTGGAGTTGAGTAGTTGTGATACACATCTATGACCTGCAAAGCCTAGAATATTTATTATATGGTTCTTCAATAAAAAGTTCGCCAATCCCTGCTTTGGATTCATAGCCAACTACTTCCTAGATATTGCTCTCTGGATATATTCCAGAAATCTCAAATCCAATCTTCCCCAAACTGAGCTTTTTCTCCATCTTTCTAAAATTTTCCCATTCTGTATTTCTTATATGTATGAAGTAGAGCCGCATCCACACAGTCACCCAAATTTAACTCTATTCATCATACTACTCTAATTTGAAGCAAGGCTTTCCCAAGCCTGCAAGAACAATTTCAAACATTCCAAACTCCTTAATTAGACAAAGCCTAGTCCTTTTAGGACATGGCCACCGTCTGCCTCCAGTCACATCTCTTGCCACTCCTATTTCCATTTCATGTTCCAACAATATAAAATGGTTTGGGGTTTTAGGTCGTTGGGCCTTTGTTCATGCTGAACCATCTCCTTGAAATTTATTTTCCCTATTTCCCTTTCCTTCCCACTTTAAGTATTGACATAGGTTGTACTTCTCTGCAAGTACCCATCCTTGATAATCCCAAAGTGTCCTGTATATACCCAATAATATCACTGTACCAAAATGATTGGTAAGGCAGCACTGTATAGTGATTAAGTACTTCAACTCTGAGCCAGATACATGGATTTAAATTCTAGCTCTCTCACTAGCTAAATGGCCTTGGGCATGTAACTCACATAGCATGTGTTTATTATCATCTTCACATTTCAGTTGAAACACAATGACTATCAGAGAAGTTACATTGCTCAATGTAACACAGATAATATGGCAGAGAATGTCAATTGTTCTCCAATAACCATTCTCTCATTCTTTTAGTAAAAGAACTAAAGTCTTAGCTAGGCACATGGCTGCCCCCAAAAAAACTAAATTTCCCTGCTTTTCTTATAGCTAGATCTGACCATGAGATTAAATTCTGATAAATGGTATGTAAATAAAAGTGATATGTGTGACTTCCAGGTCATTGCCTTAAAGGAAAGGGTTATATCCTCAGCTTTCTTTCTTTCATACTTCCCAGTTGATATAATGTAGAAGATATTTGGTCATGCAGATGAAGCAGCACCTTAGGGATGACAGAACAACAACAAAGAAGTAAGCTGGGTTCTAGCCTTTCTCAAGTCACTGTATTAGGCCTGGACCACCTTGCTGAACTGTTCCAAACCAAGAAATAAATGTCTCTTGTGTTGGAGCCACTGTGGTATCTTAGCAGCCTAACCTGTATCTTACCTAATACAGCTAGTAAGTGGAAGAGCTTGGATTTGAACTGTGCATACCACCTGGACTATATCACCAGTCCCCTCCCCCTGAAGAAAAGTTTGTATTGAATTATGTTCTGCTTGGATGGCATTGGCTGCTAGAAAGCCTAGAGTCAAATGTAGGACCATCCGTAGCAAGTGTATAGGACTTGTCATTAAATATTTCTTGTCTAGCCTCATTCCTGGGTTCACTTTATATCTGTATCATGATTTTTCATTTGATCTAATTACAATGTACACTACCTCATATTTTACATACAATATAAATATAACACCTTAAATTCTTTAGAATGTTATGGGGTTTTAATAAGTATTGCTTTCTTTATGGTTTAATTGTACATATACCACTTTTATACCTATCATTTTCCTTTGTTTACATGGTTGTCTCCATATTATACTATTAACTCCTTAAAGGCATGTACAATGATAATTTTTCTTCTATACCATCTTGCATGGGGTCTGATAATAAAATACTTTCATGCTCAAGAAATGTTTGCTGAACGAATGAATTTCACAGGGTCAGAAATGCTATTAAATGTCATTGTGTCATATGGAATTTCCTTCCATTATAACTTGAGCCAGAGAGAAGACACAACTCTAAAAATTGGCTAGGGGAAAGTATCATATGGTTGGAGGAGTGATGGTGAAGATAGGAAATACATACCTTGACAAAGTGCTCAATTAGGATTTCCACCACAATGTTCTGGAATTTGATGTTCATCATGGCAGCCACAGTGTCCTCCTGAGCTCTCATGAGAGTGGGCCCAAAGATCACCCCCATGTTAGAGGGGGTCATAAGATTCTCTTTGCTGTGCTCACACACACTGCCAGAAGAGAAAGAAAATGATTAACAAGATTTTCTCCAAGACCCCATTGTAACCAAGACTGTTAGATGCTTTAGGGGGCAAGAGAAACTAAAAAGTAGAAGAAAAGGTGAGGCCCAAAATATATATGGGAAGAAAAGATTACAAAGGAAGCAACTAGCAAAGAATACAAGATAGCATATAATTAGGGGCCAAACTGAGCCATAGCTAACTTAGTTTGTAGCACTGTAGAAGTCATGAGAAGAGGGGCGGATGGCTATAGTATTTGGAAAGACAGGAGGGAAGAAAGAAGGTATTCCAGGGCAAGAGGTACAGCATGTATAAAGCATATGTAAAGAAGAACAAAGCACATAGAGAAAGTGCCTACCAGTCTCACCAGTCAGGAATCTAGTCTCTTCTCCAGCCCTAGCTAGAGAAGCAAAAACCTCAAAGAGCCAAAAGACATTCTTAAGATTAGCACTTATCATTGTCCTCACATTACAGATGAGAAAACAGAGGTCCAAAGAAGGAAAGAGATTTGCTGAAGCCACAGTCAGTTAGCCTGATTAGCGAAGGGCCTCTAATCCCAAATTTTCTGGTCCCTAGTCACTTTCCTTACTTAAATTACCTTAAGTGGCTTCCTGTCACTTATAGGACACTGCCAATTCTCTTCAAAGTAGCAATTAAAGTCTTCAGTAACTTGACACATATTTCCAATCCCAATGCACAGCTTGGGCTCTGAAGCTGACCTGGGTTTGAATCCCAACTCTGCCACCCATTAGCCGTGCAACAGTGAATGTTGCTGACCTAACTTCTCTGGGCTTCAGTTTTCCCACTTGCAAAAATAGTATCCACCTCAGACGGTTGTGAAATAAATAGAGCTAAATTGCTTTAGCATGGTATCCTGGAAATATTCCATTAGAAGTATCTGCTGTTATAATGACCTCTCCAGGAGCCTCCATCTAGGCACTGCTGATGTCTGACACTCTTATATACTACACTGTTTAGATGAAGTTTTCTGGCTATATCATGCTGTTTCAGATCTCCGTATCTTTGCTCATACCATTCCCTCTGTTTAGAATGTCTCCATCCTCCTAGATCCAAAGAATGTCTATCCTTTGAGATTCACTTTAGGTGACATCTCCTTCAGGGTCTCACAGCCCACTGTCCTCATCGTGATTGACACCACTGGCAAGTCGAATATATTGCAATTTTCTGTTTCTTATCTGCCTTTCCTACTAGGTGGTAAACAACTTCCAAGTGTGTGTGCCTCACACAGAGCAGATACTAATTAATTATTTTTAATAGAACTGAGAGCCTCTAGCACTCTTTCATGTAGTACTGGAGGCAGCTAAGTAAAAGGTGTACAGCGCTTTGGTCAGTTTGGCTGTGGGAGCGGGGAGATAAGGGAATGGAACAGCCCGCCACAAACACTAATTTTCAAAACCTGCTCAGGTCAAGTCCCTTGAGAGACTGACCCCATTAATAGGCAGGCTCCTGTCACTAACAAGGTAATTGACAGGGACAGAATCCTTAGACAAATCCTAATGAAGTCTGTTAAGCCCATGACAAAGGCTGGGTGCCATTCAGATGATAATGAACAGCAACTATTCACAGGCCTTTGGTATTGCTGGACTGGTGATGGATCCCTTTTAACAGTTTAAATACTTCTGCAATTAACCCTTATTCTTTAGTGACAGAATATTTCAGATGTTAAAATGGAAAAGCAACTCCATGCTGCCACCGAGATCCAGAATGGCTAAACCACTAGTAACAAGGCAAGGACACTTGTGAGACAACAGCCTACAGCATGTGTAAATGCTTATCTCCTTTTTTCAGCTTTGAAAGAAAGTGACTTTGGTTGAACATGCCAGAGCTCACTTAATCCACATAACTCCAAAAGGCAGAGTATATTATCTCTGAAGCCTAGTTTCACAGAGGGTAAAGAACTTAGTTAAAGTCAAACAGTTTGTGAATACATGGCAATACAGGGATTCAAACCCATATCTGTCGGGCTCCAAGTCTTACAGTCATCCCATTGCATCCCACTGCCTGCTTGTCTAGTTCCTGTCAAGAAATCAGCCCCTATGGGGGCCCCTTTAGGCTAAAGCCACCTTCTATTTCTCTGATGGAGGTTCGAGGCATTCCATTTAGGACACTCTTTTCATTCTTAGTCTTCTTATGAGATTTGAAAGGTAATCTATTCTTTGGGGATGTTTCTTTCCATTTGACATCTCTCCTTTTATTATACATTTTGAAAATCATTAAGAGGCATAATTGTGGGTTAATAAGAAGAATGAAACCAAAAATAAGGGCATCATGAGTAGTTAATTAGGTGGGAGTTTGTAATATGATTTGGAAGCAAAGAAATCTTAAATTCTTTAGTCCACTTAGACTAAAGAAAATAGATACAACTTCTTTTTTTAACATCTTTATTGGAATATAATTGCTTTACAATGGTGTGTTAGTTTCTGCTTTATAACAAAGTGAATCAGCTATACATATACATATATCCCCATATCCCCTCCCTCTTGCATCTCCCTCCCAGCCTCCCTATCTCACCCCTCTAGGTGGTCACAAAGCACTGAGCTGATCTCCCTGTGCTATGCATCTCCTTCCCACTAGCTATCTATTTTATATTTGGTAGTATATATAAGTCCATGCCACTCTCTCACTTCATCCCAGCTTACCCTTCCCCCTCCCCATGTCCTCAATGGATACAACTTCTTGAACATCAAAATTTAAATCAGAGAAACAGGTATTAGAGAGAGGTTATAAAAAGCCTCCAGTTTAGGAAAAAATAATTTTGATTAGATGGTTTAGATCAGAGGTCATAAATTAAAATGCCTATAAAAAGAGAACTACCTTATGATCTAGCAATCCCAATTCTAGGTATATATTCAAAGGAAATGAAATCAGTATCTCAAAGAGAATATCTGTACTCCCATACTCATTGCAGCATTAGTCACAATAGCCTAAGTATCCTTAGATGGACAAACAGATAAACATATACACACAATGAAATATCAGTAAGCTTTAAAAAAGATGGAAATCCTGCCTTTTGCAACAACATGGATGAACTTGGAGGACATTATGTTAAGTGAAATAAGCCAGACACAGAGTAGAATGGTAGTTGCCAGGGGCTGGGAGAGGGGAAAATGGGGGAGATGTTGGTCAAGAGGTACAAATTTTCAGTTACATAAGATGAGTAAGTTTTAGAGATCTAATATATAGCAATATGAATATAGTTAACAATACTGTATTTTGTGCTTGAAATTTGCTAAGAGGGTAGATCTTAAGTGTTCTTCATAGAAAGAAAGAAAGAAGGAAGGAAGGAAGGAAGGAAAGAAAGAAAGGAAAGAAAGAAAGAAAGAAAGAAAGAAAGAAAGAAAGAAAGAAGGGAAGGAGGGAGGGAGGGGAGAAAGGAAGTAAGGAAGGAAGGGAGAAAATGGTAACTATATTAGGTGATAGATATAGTAATTAGCTATATTGTGACAATTATTTCACAACATATACATATACCAAACATCATTATGGTATATAAGTAATATACCATAAATATATACAATTTTTATTTGTCAATTATACCTCAAGAAATATGAACAAATAAAAATAAAAACTGAATAAGTTCATTAAACTGGTTTCATCACTAACAGGTTGTATGACTTTGGGCCTATCTTTTTCCCTCCCTAGATATCTGTTCCCTCACCTATAAAATGAGGTGGTTATTGGGTAATCTAAAGAGCCTTTCAGCTCTGCCATTCAGTGACTCTAAGAAAGTCCTTCCCTTGAAAATAATGGAAAAAAGAAACAGTCACACATTACATGTCTACTGTTGGAAGAACATAGAACCATTTATTAAGTATGTCTGCCCTCCCCACTGTAAAGACCACCCCCTCAATACCCAAAATAACCAAAAAAACCCACCCCAAATCCCCAAAAAACAAATAAAAAAAAAGAACTTGAATCAGAGCAAGCCTCTTGATTCAAAATATGGGAAACTTTAAAGGACAAATGACCTGTTTTCTTTAACAAATAAATTATAAGAAACAAGAAAGAGATGAAGAAGAAACTTACAGATTGGGAACATGGTAAAAACACAGAGGCCCTATCCTATCAAACTTTGGCCTCTGTGTTCTTTATTAGCCCTCCAAGTGATTCTGATACACACAAAAGATTGAGAACTACTGCTATAGATAAGGGATCACCAAACTATGGCCCTTGGGCCAAATCCAACCTGTTTTTGTAGATAAAGTTTTATTGGAGTATTGTTATGCTTATTCATTCACATATTATCAATGGCTGTTTTTGTATTATAAAGGTAGAACTAAGTAGCTGCAACAGAGTCCATATAGCTCACAAAGACTTCAATATGTATTATCTAATCCTTTCTTGAAAACAATTGCTGACCTCTGCTAGAGATTAAAAGACTTAAAAAACATCTGAAAAGATTCCTATGTGTGGACATTATTTGGGTCCTTATTAAAAAAAATATATATATATATATATGACATATTTGAGACTACTGGAAAATTGAACACAGAATATTTAATGATATTAAGTAATTATTAACAGTTTGTTTTCAGATGTGATAATTATATTGTGTTTATATGTACAAAGAATTTTCATTTTTCAATATACATACTGAAATATTTATGGATAAAATAATGTCTTAGATTTGCTTCACAATAATATAAGAGGAGGGGAAATGAATAGGGATATAGATGAAACAAGATTTGCTATGTGTTGAAAATTTTTGAAGCTGGGTTATAGGCACATGAGAGTTCCTTACAGGCACATGAGAGTTCCTTATACTATTCCTTCAGACTCAGGATGCCACAAGGATTTAAAAAGTCCCCCACCCTCCTCAACAAGATTTTGGCTAAAGATTTAAGAGGATTATACCTGGATCAAGGTTGAGTAGAGGTCTTTCCAGCCAGAACAGAAAAAAGCATCTGAAGTGACAAAAACCCTTCTTAAGGACATTATTCCTAGGTACGGCCTTCCCTCTACTATTCAGAGCAACAATGGATCTGTTTTCATCACAGAAATAATGCAAACAGCAAATAAAGGTTTAGGTATAAAATGGAAACTTCACTCAGCATGGACACCACAATCTACAGAAAGGCTAAGAAGGTGAACCACACTCTGAAGAAAATGCTCGCCAAGCGATGCCAGGAAACTCATCTAAAATGGAAAAAGGTCTTGCTGATTGCTCTCCTTTGTACACTGGTGGCCCCTAGAAGCGGGCTAGGTATACAGGATACCACTCTTACCTCCTAAGAGTAAAGAAGGAGAAACATTTCTAACACAGGAGGTAAAAATTAAACAGTATGTACAACAGATTGGTCAATTGTTAACCACTGCATGAGTTTGTATTCCACGGGTCTCCCCCTCACCTGGAAGCTCCCTTGCATCCCTTTAAAGCAGGAGATCAGTGCTGCTGAAAGTGTGAAAAAGAGCAAGGGGGCTTTCCTTGTGGCACAGTGGTTAAGAATCTGCCTGCCAATGCAGGGGACATGGGTTCAAGCCCTTCTCCAGGAAGATCCCATATACCGCGGAGCAACTAAGCCTGTGCATCACAACTACTGAGCCTGCACTCTAGAGCCCAAGAGCCACAACTATTGAGCCCACGTGCCGCATCTACTGAAGCCCATGTGCTCTAGAGCCTGTGCTCCACAATAAGAGAAGCCTGAGCACCGCAACAAACAGTAGTCCCTGCTCACCTCAACTAGAGAAAGCCTGCATGCAGCAGCAAAGACCCAACACAGCCAAAAATAATAAATAAATTAAAAAAAAAGAAAAAGGATCTGAGCAGCAGCTTGAAGAAAAATGGAAGGGATCCTATGACATTCTTCTTACTACTCAGAAACTTTAAGTATTTGTTCCGACAAGCAGAATGACTGTTTTCTTATCCTTTCTCATACCTTTTACGTACAAAGTTATAGATCCATATGCTGATCCTTTTGATAATTCTAACTGCCAGATATGTGGTCAGCTTCCTATTTCTGGGTCTTCAGGATTGCCTTAATGGGTTTTCCCCATACAGGAAATGGTTTGGAAACAACTGGCTACAAGAAGTCTCTCTGAAGTACCAGTTCCACACTAGGCTTCAGACTTATTCCCTTGAATTCCTAAGGAAATGAGATCTTTTCTGTCTACTAAAGTTCCAGCTGTCATTCCTCTTACCTCTAACTGGGCCTGTTGCACCAAAATGGCAAACCAAGGGATTGAGATCTTAATCACATAAGACTCGGATCCAGGACTTGGAGCTCAAATATTGTAAAATTAGTATCTACTCCCCAAAATTTAGACACCCCATCTCAGCAGGA